>NC_142519.1:24914296-24924296 GCF_964205215.1 Stylophora pistillata | reverse complement strand
TCCCCCAGGTGGGGGAGGGAATGTTAAAGCTTTGAATTGATTGGTGCAGACGTCTGTCAGTCAATTAGTAAGTCAAAAACTGAGTCTATTGAGTGAGAAATGGACAGCTTCTCCTCTGGTCAGTGGGTCTGTCAATCAGTCTATCATTGAGTCTAATGGTCAGGTTGTCCATTAGTCATCAAGTAAGTGTATCAGTCATTCAAACCAGTAGCTAATGACTGAGTTAACATTTATCAGCAAATCCTGTGAGTCAGTCATTTGAATAGAGAGTGTATTAATAAGCTTAGTTGGCAAGCCAGTTAATTACTCATTAAACCAATATAAAGTGATTTAGGGGGTATATAGTCAAACTCTCCAAGCATATCAGCCAGTAGGTTCGTTATTATTAACCCAGCACCTATGAAGTGAGTCCAAGAATAATTAAGTAAGCAGGTACACAGTGGTTAGTCAGCCAGTCAATCACTTAGAGATAATTTGGATATATCAACAAAGTTGAGATGGTAAATTGGCCACTGTAACGATTACAAAAGCTGACGTTTCGAGCGTTAGCCCTTCATCGGAGCGAAGGGCTAATGCTCGAAACGTCAGCTTTTGTAATCGTTACGATGGCCAATTTACCATTTCAACTTTGTTGATATATCCAAATTATTTCGTTACCCCCACCGACGCAGCCCCAAACAGTTTCTTTAGAAACTATCAGCCTTTAATCACTTAGAGAGTCTGTTGACAAGCCATTAAATAGATTCAGTCAATTTATTGATCAGTCACTGAGTGTGACACTCAGGTAGTCATGCAGTAAGTCAGTATGTCAGTATGCTGGTATCAGCCTCTGAGTTACATACATACATACATACATCCTTTATTTGGTAAAGCAGGTTGAGGAAATGGCAGCTAATGCTGATGTGAACCTGCTATCTACTAATAAACAGCTAAAAATATATACGTCTCCTAGTATGAATAATCACACGCATCAATAATACATTATATATATGGGTAGGATAAATAAGTAAATATATATATATATATACAAAGCTTTGCTTTCATGTCCAAATTGAGCACTCTAACTAGGATGAGTCATTGCTCTGCAATTGCGCATGCTCGCTAGTGTACTCTAGTTTGAGCACTCTGGCATGGCTTAGACGATACCACAAAGGTTGGATCGTTTGGGGTGACCATATTGGTTCTCCTCCATCCTAGCAGTAGCACTGCACTGATGAGGCCCAGAAGGCCGAAACAGTACTGTCTGCAGTTAGTTATATATATATATATATATATATATATATATTAGTATCAGTCAAATTAACTCAAACAATGCATTTAAAGGAAAATAAATACAAAGATAAAATTTAAACTCAAAAATTTTTAAATAGATAACAACTGTAATAATAATAAAAAAAATTTTTAAATAAATAATAATTGTAATAATAATAATAATAAGATAACAAGATGGCAAACTAGATATCAGTAGTACTTAAATTCGTCACTGATATTGTTGGTAGCAGTGGAGTTTGAGCCGAAATTGATTTGGTCAATGCATTTATAGAATTTCTTAATACTAGCCTTAAAAGAAGAGTAACTACGCTTTAACTGACTAGGTAGGCAATTCCAAACAATACTAGCACGCTGAGTGAAAGAATTGTGCAGGGCTTTGGATTTAGGACATTTAAGAGCAAATCTTAAGTTACCCTGGTATCTCTTAAATTGTATGAAGCCTGGTGCTTTGTAAATAAACTGTTTGTGTTATCAGGAGCTAGGTTGTGAAAGGCCTGGTATGCAATACAGGCAAGTCTTCTCTTATACATGTAACGTATAGATGTCCATTTTGCTATGCTAAGAACTTCATGTTTTGGGATATTTGTGCTGATCTTGTGAATCAGTCTGGCAGCACGGATGTGCGAATCCTCGAGGTCGGCCAACAAGTTGGAAGATCCCCACAAAGATATACAATAAGTTACGCTTGGCAGAATACCTTTGAAATAAATAGAATCCAGAGTGGATCGGTTGAAGGTCCTCATCTGTTTAAGCTTAGAAATCTTTGAGATACAATGAAATATATGAATATGCATCAACTACTTACCTGGTCTAAAGTAAACTCCATGTTCATCCATCCAGCCAAGTCTGGAGTCATGTTTATCTCAAAAATACCATTCATCGGCCCAATTAGACAAATCACTATAGACAAATCACTATATCTCATATATTTCACTGTATCTCATTTATCACTTTCACGGGTTTATTACGAATCAACTTAATGGCCTGCTCCCAGTTGGCTTGTTAGCTCAATTGGTAGAGCGCTGCACTAGTATCGCAGAGGTCAGTGGTTCGAATCCCGTACAGGCCTGATTTTTTTCAGGTCTGATTTTCGCTATTGCTTAAATAGCGCTATCTACTGCGAGGATCGTGCATCATATGTATTAGAAATCTTTGCATTGAAGTTTGAGTTCACCATTTTAATATGAGGAGACCAATTAAGCTTGTTGTCAAGTCTGACTCCTAAGCAAGATGAGCTGAAAACACAGTTGATTGGTTTATCATCTATAGTGATTTGTCTAATTGGGCCGATGAATGGTATTTTTGAGATAAACATGACTTCAGACTTGGCTGGATGGATGAACATGGAGTTTAATTTAGACCAGGTAAGTAGTTGATGCAAGAGAATTTGAATTTGGGTTGAAATAGAGTCAATACAGTTTCCAATGATGTAGGCAGTGGAGTCATCGGCAAACATTTCTATCTTTGAGTCAACAGACAAAGGTAGGTCATTTGTAAAGATGCTGAAAAGTCTTGGGCCCAATAAGGAGCCTTGGGGTACGCCAGAAGTTACTCTCATTTTCTCAGAATTTGTACCATTAATAGTCTCAAACTAGTGGTGGTTATTTAAGTAATTAACAATCCAGTCGAGTAAGTCCCCACATAGACCAGAGGCTTGAAGTTTATCAGGTAAAATTTGATGAGACACACAGTCAAATGCCTTTTGGAAGTCGATAAAGATTACACCAACTGATTTTCCTTCATCTAAGGCAAGCCTCCATTTTTCTGTCGTGCTAAGAAGCAGCAACTCAGAGGACCTACCCTTCCTGAAGCCCCATTGGGAGGTAGTACCTAGTTTATGTTGGTTCAGAAAAGAGTCGAGTTGAAAGCAGGCAATACTTTCCAATAACTTACTTGGTATATTTAGAAGTGAAATTGGACGATAATTTCCACAATCCTGAGTATTACCTTTTTTGTGGATACAGTGGACTTGTGCTGTCTTCCATTGCGATGGGAAATTGGAATCATCAAAGCTCTTCTTTGCAATGTTAAGAAAGTTATCAATGAAGGCATCACCCAGCATTTGTAGTTCTTTGCCAGAGATTTTGTCAGGGCCACAGGCTTTACCCACTTTAATGTGATGCTTGAAACAATAAGACAGGAGTTCTCTATTAGCGGTAGGGGTAAGGTAGGGGTGTAAGGTAAGGGGTAAGGTAGGGGTAAGGTAGGGGTAAGGTAGGGAGTAAGGTAGGGGTAAGGTAGGAGTAAGGTAAGAGTAAGGTAGGGGTAGGAGTAAGGTAGGAGTAAGGTAGGGGTAAGGTAGGGGTAAGGTAGGGGTGTAAGGTAAGGGGTAAGGTAGGGGTAAGGTAGGGGTAAGGTAGGGAGTAAGGTAGGGGTAAGGTAGGAGTAAGGTAAGAGTAAGGTAGGGGTAGGAGTAAGGTAGGAGTAAGGTAGGGGTAAGGTAGGGGTAAGGTAGGGGTAAGGTAGGGAGTAAGGTAGGGGTAAGGTAGGAGTAAGGTAGGAGTAAGGTAGGGGTAAGGTAGGGGTAAGGTAGGGGTAAGGTAGGGGTAAGGTAGGGAGTAAGGTAGGGGTAAGGTAGGGGTGTAAGGTAAGGGGTAAGGTAGGGGTAAGGTAGGGAGTAAGGTAGGGGTAAGGTAGGGAGTAAGGTAGGGGTAAGGTAGGGGTGTAAGGTAAGGGGTAAGGTAGGGGTAAGGTAGGGAGTAAGGTAGGGGTAAGGTAGGGAGTAAGGTAGGGGTAAGGTAGGGGTGTAAGGTAAGGGGTAAGGTAGGGGTAAGGTAGGGAGTAAGGTAGGGGTAAGGTAGGGGTAAGGTAGGGAGTAAGGTAGGGGTAAGGTAGGGGTGTAAGGTAAGGGGTAAGGTAGGGGTAAAGTAGGGAGTAAGGTAGGGGTAAGGTAGGAGTAAGGTAGGAGTAAGGTAGGAGTAAGGTAGGGGTAAGGTAGGGGTAAGGTAGGGGTAAGGTAGGGGTAAGGTAGGGGTAAGGTAGGGGTAATTCTGTAGATGCGATTGGCTGGTTGAGTGGAAATGTCTCGAGGTGACAAACTGTTAGTATTTGGCAGGGTTGAACATATCTTGGTAAAATAGGAGTTGAATTCATTTGCTTTTGAAAAATTGTCAGTTAGAAGTAAACCAGATTGGGATTTCACTGGGCCAATGGTGGAGCACTTGTTGACACCTTGAAAGGATCTGACTAAGCTCCAGAATTCTCTACTGGATTTGGCATTGGTAAGTTTGTTGTTCCAGTAAGAAATTTCAGCTGACCTTAACAATTTAATGCAATAATTTCTTTGTTTCATGTAAGCAAACCATTCAAGAGATCCAAATCAAGAGTTGATTGTTTGAGCCAGTAATGTATAGGTGATGCTTCATTGGTCTGTCAAACACTTAATCAGTCAATCAGCGAGTGAGCCTAAAAGATGCAAGATGTTCATTCAACCTAAAAGTCTTTCAATGTAAAATATGGCCTTGATGGAAAGACAAAATTTCTTTTGGAGCAAGTTAATTGGCTATCAGAGAGCTATTTTAGGTCCAATGTTGAAAGGACCATGGGAAGACAAACTGTTAATCAGGAGCCAAGTAAACTACAACTTGCTTACATCACTTATGAATACCTGGTTCATCCACACAGATTCTAACAGACTTTGGTCTTGTGCTTGATGTCCCTGATGACATTTTAACTAGAGTTGATAAGATCAATGGATAAAAATGTCAGGCTACAATATAGACAAATTAAATTTGCTGTACACCAATAAATCTATCATTTACCATTCCTTCCAGCAAGTCAGTCAAGTGCATCAAATAATTTTAGTGGTTGCATGATGGACTTGCTTGGTAGTGGAAAATGTTATGTTGGTAGAGTTTTATTTCTACAAATAATCATGTCTTGGAAACAGTCTAAAACTCCTTTTTCTGTTCCTGCTTTGCTACAGTTATCAATTATACACGCACATTTAAATTAACCTCCTAATCAAGAGGTTGGCAGGTTGGCAGACCTGGCATGCTAATGACATGGCAGAACATTTTGGAAAGTGGGGTGGAAAGGGGAAAATTGGGACCAACATGTAAGCCAATAGCAAAACATCCCTGAGATGTCTCATATAATTCTCTGTTTTTACCATGTTAAAACCCTAACACTGTTCCGGACTGTCTGTAATCATTCCTGAGTTGCCAGGGGAGGAAAATGGAGGGCAAATCGGTCCTTGCAGCTGGTCAATGTGCCTAGTGCCCAGCCCTTAATGAAAACCCTAGACTTTTGAGTAAACTTTATGAGCATCTATTGTATTTTTCTTGGAAGATAAGTTAATTAAATAGTCTTCTTTCAGTGAAGCCTTTTTCTAGGAAAATGTGATTTCAGAAAAAAATACTGCATACTGTTTTTTCTTTTTTGCTTTCTTTTGTGTTTTCTTTTGACATAACAAACCTATCCACATTAAAAAAAAAAACATGCGAAAAGAGATAGAAATGTGCAAACTGAATTCTTTATGATAGCTCTCAATTCAACTATTTGATTTAAAACCTTTTTTCAAATGTGTGTAGGGGGGGACGTTCAGGTTTGCTACGTTGCAGTGTTAACCCTTTTTATGAGTGCCGTATTGCAGTGAAGAGCAACTAGCAATGCAGTGTTTCAGTGATCTCCAACCTTGCAGTGTACTATGTTTCTAATTTTAAAGGTGTTCCGGTGTCGCAGTTTATTCTTTAACCCTTTGATAAACTAGATTATAATAACCAGTGGTTAATATTGTTGAACAAAATAGCAGTACATGTATCTCCGAGTGAATCTTGAATAAACATTAGCTGATTGACCCCAGGCTTTGTTTGTTTATATCATTCTTGACCTCTGAACCCCTACCACTCGCACTATCAGCCAGCTAAAGACCAGGAAGTGGTAAAGATGAGTGAAACCAGACCAGGTAAATCCTTAGACTTTTTTTTATTTGATGGCAATGTCCATGTGTTGAAGATATTTCTTGCAGTGATGCAGTATTTTGTTCTCTTTTGTTTGCAGTGTTGCAGTATTCAGAACCCTCCATGTCCCCCTTAATAAACAAAACCCTAAGCAACTAAAATAATCCAAAAGGCCAAGTCCAGTACAAAGGAATATACAAAAGGACCTACTGAGAACTTAAAGAAAGTGCATTTAAAACCATGACTGACCAAATTACAAGTTATAATAGTTTTGCCAGCATTTGATTGGTTGAGACTGGTAAATTAGTACGGTGGCCTACACGTGCACACCGAATTCTAAATCTCCACACCGAATTCTAAATCTCCACACCGAATTCTAAATTTCCACACCAAATTCTAAATCTCCACACCGAATTCTAACTCTCCACACTGAATTCTAAATCTCCTCACCGAATTCTAAATCTCCGCACTGAATTCTAAATCTCAACGCCAAATTCAAGTTGCTCACACCGAATTCCAAAGATCTGGGAGACTGGAACAAGTATTGTTTCATTGAATTGAATTATGGGGAAAAGAAAATGGTGACTAGAACAGTAGCATTAAAATGTGATGACTCTGGCGCAACGATATCTATTAACCGATTTTGTTCCAACTGTGGTATTGAGCTTGATCTCGAAAAGCTACCGATAAAGTATTACTTTAATGAGGGGTACGAGTATGAAGTTATTTTGTGTTTTTGGTAAAAGTACCATGGAATCCACATGAATGAATAACATTGAGCAATAAACTGCAAAAACATCAATTTCACTTAAAACTAAGCAATATATTACCCCAAAAACAGAGTAATCATTGAAGAACAACACTAAACCAATGCAGGAAACTCTCTCCCTGCAAAAACATTGCAGTATCTGCTCAAAATATTGTATCTTAGCCTATACAAAAAACAAAACTTATGCCCCAACGGAAAGGATCATGGATACGTACACACAATTGGCCAAAAGTAAGAGTCAATAGAAACAAAGCAAGTACGAAATGGTTGTGAAACAACTCATGTGTGACTGATACCAAGAATGAATCTCTACCAGTCTATTTAGTTAATTGGCAACTGACGAGATCCACAAGATTAGGATCGAAACCGTGGTCTTACCTGACCACCTACAGAAAATGTCAAAAGACATTCTAACGGCAGATGGGCTACTAAACGCCCCAGGCCAAAGCAATGCCAATTTGATGAAACAATACTCGGTCCAGTCTCACAGATCTTTGGAATTGGGTGTGAGCAATTTGAATTCGGCGTGGAGATTTAGAATTCGGTGTGGAGATTTAGAATTCAGTGTGGAGCTTTAGAATTTGTTGTGGAGATTTAGAATTCGGTGTGGAGACTTAGAATTCGGTGTGGAGATTTAGAATTTGGTGTGGAGATTTAGAATTCCGCACAGAGATTTAGAATTCGGCGTGGAGATTTAGAATTCGGCATGGAGATTTAGAATTCGGCATAGAGATTTAGAATTCGGCATAGAGATTTAGAATTCGGTGTGGAGATTTAGAATTCGGTGTGGAGATTTAGAATTCAGTGTGGAGATTTAGAGTTCGGTGTGGAGATTTAGAATTCGGTGTGGAGATTTAGAATTCGGTGTGGAGATTTAGAAGTCCGTGTGGAGATTTAGAATTCGGTGTGGAGATTTAGAATTCGGTATGGAGATTTAGAATTTAGTGTGGAGATTTAGAATTCAGTGTGGAGATTTACAATTCGGTGTGCATTTGTGGGCCACCGTAAATTAGACATATTTGTATCCTTCTTGTGTAAACACAGTGAAAACAAAATAGAAAAAGCATATTCGTAGCCAAGTATTAGACTAGCAAGAGTGTACTAATTGAAAAAAGGGATGTATCTGCTGTGAGTCACAAAGACAAAAGGTACTTATTACACAGGATGAAATAGTAACATACTGTGGTGTATCTTTATATTTACGCCATCCAGAGGTTATTGCAAAATAAAGTGGCTCAAGTTTCAACAGGCTTTCAAATACTTGACAACAGTTTCAATACTTAGCAACAGTACAACACACACAAGCTCACTTTTGAAATATTTCAAGAGAAAGGTTTAACTTGTATTCTCTTGCAGACTTTAAGATTTCTTTGAATTCCTGGATCTTTTTTTAGTTTTTTGTGGCAAGAGTAGCATTTAACCCCATACATTAATTATGCATTCAGACAAGTAAACTTTGTTTTTAACGTTTTGCCGTGAGAGACAAAGAAGTGGAATACATAATTAATGTATGGGGTTATATGGTACTCTTTCGGTTTTTTTTTTCTTTACAATGAACTGTCTCTGCATCAGTGATGAAAGTTAGGTTGTGTCCCCGGCCAGGTAATTCCATTTGCCTCCTTAATTCTTATTTAGATTTTTAATTTTACTTATCTTTTGGCTTTTTTATGAGAAAAAGTCGATGTACTTGAGCGCACATTAACATGTATTTTCACGATGAATTTAAAATGCAACAACTACAACTACAACAACTGCAAATTTAAACATATTCTTGCCAACTCCTCACAGCCTTTACAAATACCTTCCCTCTTGCCCAAGAGAACTCTTTTAAAATGTGACTTCAATTTTATAAGTTTACCGTCCGCAAACACAGCTCCAAAAGTGCTTTTCGCTGCGAATCAGCAGCAAGCGCACGTGCTCAGAGTGATTGGATTTGAATTTCCCGCAGATTGTTCTAAAAATATCACAGTATTCTGGCCGGGCCACGAGGGTACCTTGAAACTAAAAATAATTGGTGACAGACGTTTCTTGCAAAAAACAAGTTTGTACAGCAGTTTTTGAGGTTTAATTCTTACCTGGCTGGATGTCCTAATGCTCTCCATCCTGTCTCCATTCGCATTCTGCAGCTGCTGGTGTCATTTTTCCATCCAAACACCACCAGACGACAGCTAACTTGCTCTGAGAGGCAAGTGATACTTGAGGTCCAGTTTTCACTCCCAGTTTAAGGTCAAAACGAGTATATTGGTTCATCGCTCCCTCTCATATCTAAAGTTCCGTCGCCTTCGTAAGTTACTTTACGACGCAGGGATATCAAAGATGTTGTGAGGCCGCCATATTGGCATCACGTTCACTTGTTCCCAGTATTTCCGGCAAAACTCGCAACGCAACGCGCAAACTTGCGCATCAACACGCAAGTACTTCAACTGCGTAGTCTGGGAGTAATTTTTTGAGGCTTTGGGTGAATTTTGTGAGGCCCTAACAACTATTAGGCCGAACTTCTTCGAAAAATTTATCGTTTTTATTCTTGAAGAGGAGTGAATGAGCGAGTCTTTGCGTGAGTGGAAAGCAGTGGACTTCAAGTGACTGCATCATCATGGTTGGCGTCATCAGTCGTCACTAACATTGTTGCCATCAAAGGCTGCTAATTACGTGTTTTAATTGCATGATAAAAACGTTGAAATACACCTCTTTTTTTTTTCTTTCTAGATTTATGTCAAAGCTCAGTTTCCTCTTTCCGTGTGCGCCGATAGGTTCGGTTTCAAAGATTTGATCAGTAGGTAACTTCAACCAATAACCTTTTTTCCATAATTACAGTTGCAAGTAAAAACGATCGATGTTGGTATATGTTTGGGGAATAAACCACAAAAAATGTCCTTTCAACTACTCAGAGCCTTAAGCAAGGTAACCCGTTTCCCATAGAGTTTTAAAATATCGTTAATAATTATATAAATTATAACATTCCCTAAACAATGGCCATGAGTAGCATGTACAGATGAAAACAACCTGATGCAAGGAACGGTCAAGGACAGTTTAAAAAAAACTATTACATCTTTTACCA
>NC_142519.1:24884296-24911796 GCF_964205215.1 Stylophora pistillata | reverse complement strand
ATTCGATTTACTTAACCAACCAATCACGGCTTCTAAAAAAATATCATCAGAGCTCAATTCGCTTGACTACGTAATTTAACACTTTCGAAAAAAAGGGCTTTTATAATTTGATAATTTCCAAGTTTTCATAAAGAGAACATTAATAAGGTTCCTGTTCCAGGTAAATACAAGTAGCGGTTAGATGAGCTTTTTGAGAATGTTTTGCTGGATGTATCATTTTCGTCCCTTACAGAAAATGTCCTTCCACCACAAGGAAACAATTGACATTTCTAAGCTTTCTAAGTCCATTTTATTCCAATCAAGTGCGTCCACTTTACTCGTGCCTACCAAGGTGTAGTTGACTTTGGCCAATTTTCAAAATCAAATGTCACGTTGTCGCCAATGAGCATAAATGAAGCCCACTGAGATACTTTGTCAAAGCCTTTACTTCTCATCCACTTCCTGGCCTCGTGAAGAGATTCACTGGCACTTTTACCGCGGAACAAATGATCGTAGAAGCAATTCATGAACTCTTCTGTTGCTTCATCCTCCAGTGCCCATCGTGCCGCTAACACCGAGCGAGCACCAGATCCTAAGAACGCTCGGGCGATCCCAATAACTCCCTCGGCTTTGACCTGTCCACGTGCACTGTGACAACAGCTGAGTACAACTAGTTTAGCTCTCACCTGAACTTCTGAAATGTCCTGCATCGTCAAAAGGTAGTCTTTCTCTCGTGGAGGACCGTCAATGGAGCCTTTAGGAGAGAGAACAATCTCTCCTCTATCAGGACTACCATGGGCAGCAAAATGTATCAGGCTCACTGAATTTATCGCTTGAAGTACAGCCTGTTTTGTTGCGCGGTCACCAATCAAGGGCTTGACGCCAAGACGACTTCCAATTGTCTCTGCTTCCTTTCTTGCACGTGGCAATGGTGTTACTAACGTGCGTCTACCTTGGTACAATACCTCTCTAACGTCGGGGTCACCGACTATCAGCGCACCACTCTTACTGTGGTACTCAGGAGGACTGTCCTGTATAAGCTTCAGAGTAGTCAAGGAGGGAACGATGCGGATCCTGAATGTGTCCGAAAAATATTTGCCCTCTTTATCAGTTAAGGCTGTAAATGGCACTTGGTACATGCAAGAATCAGGGACAATTATAATCTCAGGCTCTTTCAGTAAAACGGCCACAGAGGCGATGATTATCTTGTGACACAGGTGGAGATTCGTTTTAGTGATGTCTTTTGCAGGATTGTTGAAGCTTTCTTTTAAAAACTCATCTAAGTTAGGGACTAATCCAGTGTCTTCGTTTTTGATCGGGCTTTCTTCCTTTTCTGTAAAACGAATAACTTCTGTTGCTTTGAGAATCCAAAATCGTACACCCGCTTTACCAACCGAAATGTAAAGGCATGTAGAGTCAGTTTCCTTTGCGATAATGTTCTGAATGCCACACCAAGATTGTGGGTTGCCTGAAATCTGCTCTTTAACAGAGTATTGAGCTGCCATTAAGTCGGCTAGGCCTCTTGCCCGTTTCAACTCTTCGACGTAAAGAGCGCCTTGGGGATTCCCGGTGGAGGAAAGCAACCAACCGAGCGTCTGGTAGATATGGGCACCGTGCTCCTCTAAAAGAGATATTTTAATCTGATCGCTGTCTTTAATAAAACCTCGTAAAGTATCCAATTTGTCAGTGCAACGATAAAGATACGAAAAGGCCTCTTTAAAATCGAATTGTAATAGCCTTAACGCTGCTAGATTACAAAGGCACTTAAACTCAATCAGGTTGTGTCCAATATCCTTGCTTAATAGGAGACCCTTCTGAAGGTAGTTTTCAGCCACGTCACAATTACCAAGGAATACAAAACATATTCCTAACTGTGCGTAATCGATTGCTTCAGCTTCTCTGAGGCCCAAATCGAGGTCAGTGGCAAGGGCTTTCTTAAAATACTCTTGGGCCTTGGTATATTCACCACGCTTACGAGAAATAAGGCCAATGTACCTGTAATCTGCCGCTTGTCCTTCTCTGTCACCCGTTTCCATTCTCATTGCACGTGCTTTCTCTAAATAATCCTCACCCTTTGCAAATTTACCACGCAATAAAAAAAAACCTGCTAAGTTTCCATACATATTGGCCTCAATTCTTCTGCAGCCAATTCTCTTTGTTATTGATAGCGCTGTGTAGAGACACTCTTGAGCTTTCTCATGTTCACCAAGCATTCCAAACATTGCTCCGAGGTTTCCATTGCTTGTTGCTTCTCCTTCTCTGTCGCCAATTTCTTTTCTGACACCGAGTGCTTTCTCTTGATACTCTCGGGCCTTGTCATATTTACCGAGCGATTCGAACAATGTTCCTAGGTTTCCATAGCTTGATGCTTGTCCTTTTCTGTCGCCGATTTCTATTCTGATAGCGAGTGCTTTCTCTTGATACTCTCGGGCCTTGTCATATTTACCAAGCGATTCGAACAATGTTCCTAGGTTTCCATAGCTTGATGCTTGTCCTTCTCTGTCGCCGATTTCTATTCTGATAGCGAGTGCTTTCTCTTCATACTCTCGGGCCTTGTCATATTTACCAAGCGATTGGAACAATGTTCCTAGGTTTCCGTAGCTTGCTGCTTGTCCTTTTCTGTGGCCGATTTCTATTCTGATAGCGAGTGCTTTCTCTTCATACTCTCGGGCCTTGTCATATTTACCAAGCGATTGGAACAATGTTCCTAGGTTTCCGTAGCTTGATGCTTGTCCTTCTCTGTCGCCGATTTCTATTCTGATAGCGAGTGCTTTCTCTTGATACTCTCGGGCCTTGTCATATTTACCAAGAGATTGGAACAATGTTCCTAGGCTTCCGTAGCTTGCTGCTTCTCCTTCTCTGTGGCCGATTTCTATTGTGATAGCGAGTGCTTTCTCTTGATACTCTCGGGCCTTGTCATATTTACCAAGCGATTGGAACAATGTTCCTAGGTTTCCGTAGCTGAATGCTTGTCCTTCTCTGTCGCCGATTTCTATTCTGATAGCGAGTGCTTTCTCTTCATACTCTCGAGCCTTGTCATATTTACCAAGCGATTGTAACAATGTTCCTAGGTTTCCGTAGCTTGCTGCTTGTCCTTTTCTGTGGCCGATTTCTATTCTGATAGCGAGTGCTTTCTCTTCATACTCTCGGGCCTTGTCATATTTACCAAGCGATTGGAACAATGTTCCTAGGTTTCCGTAGCTTGCTGCTTGTCCTTTTCTGTGGCCGATTTCTATTCTGATAGCGAGTGCTTTCTCTTGATACTCTCGGGCCTTGTCATATTTACCAAGCGATTGGAACAATGTTCCTAGGTTTCCGTAGCTGAATGCTTGTCCTTCTCTGTCGCCGATTTCTATTCTGATAGCGAGTGCTTTCTCTTGATACTCTCGGGCCTTGTCATATTTACCAAGAGATTGGAACAATGTTCCTAGGCTTCCGTAGCTTGCTGCTTCTCCTTCTCTGTGGCCGATTTCTATTGTGATAGCGAGTGCTTTCTCTTGATACTCTCGGGCCTTGTCATATTTACCAAGCGATTGGAACAATGTTCCTAGGTTTCCGTAGCTGAATGTTTGTCCTTCTCTGTCGCCGATTTCTATTCTGATAGCGAGTGCTTTCTCTTGATACTCTCGAGCCTTGTCATATTTACCAAGCGATTGGAACAATGTTCCTAGGTTTCCGTAGCTTGCTGCTTGTCCTTTTCTGTGGCCGATTTCTACTCTGATAGCGAGTGCTTTCTCTTCATACTCTCGGGCCTTGTCATATTTACCAAGCGATTGGAACAATGTTCCTAGGTTTCCGTAGCTTGCTGCTTGTCCTTTTCTGTGGCCGATTTCTATTGTGATAGCGAGTGCTTTCTCTTGATACTCTCGGGCCTTGTCATATTTACCAAGCGATTGGAACAATGTTCCTAGGTTTCCGTAGCTGAATGCTTGTCCTTCTCTGTCGCCGATTTCTATTCTGATAGCGAGTGCTTTCTCTTGATACTCTCGAGCCTTGTCATATTTACCAAGCGATTGGAACAATGTTCCTAGGTTTCCGTAGCTTGCTGCTTGTCCTTTTCTGTGGCCGATTTCTATTCTGATAGCGAGTGCTTTCTCTTCATACTCTCGGGCCTTGTCATATTTACCAAGCGATTGGAACAATGTTCCTAGGTTTCCGTAGCTTGATGCTTGTCCTTCTCTGTCGCCGATTTCTATTCTGATAGCGAGTGCTTTCTCTTGATACTCTCGGGCCTTGTCATATTTACTAAGAGATTGGAACAATGTTCCTAGGCTTCCGTAGCTTGCTGCTTCTCCTTCTCTGTGGCCGATTTCTATTGTGATAGCGAGTGCTTTCTCTTGATACTCTCGGGCCTTGTCATATTTACCAAGCGATTGGAACAATGTTCCTAGGTTTCCGTAGCTGAATGCTTGTCCTTCTCTGTCGCCGATTTCTATTGTGATAGCGAGTGCTTTCTCTTGATACTCTCGGGCCTTGTCATATTTACCAAGCGATTGGAACAATGTTCCTAGGTTTCCGTAGCTTGCTGCTTGTCCTTTTCTGTGGCCGATTTCTATTCTGATAGCGAGTGCTTTCTCTTCATACTCTCGGGCCTTGTCATATTTACCAAGCGATTGGAACAATGTTCCTAGGTTTCCGTAGCTTGATGCTTGTCCTTCTCTGTCACCGATTTCTATTCTGATAGCGAGTGCTTTCTCTTGATACTCTCGGGCCTTGTCATATTTACCAAGAGATTGGAACAATGTTCCTAGGCTTCCGTAGCTTGCTGCTTCTCCTTTTCTGTGGCCGATTTCTATTGTGATAGCGAGTGCTTTCTCTTGATACTCTCGGGCCTTGTCATATTTACCAAGGGATTGGAACAATGTTCCTAGGTTTCCGTAGCTGAATGCTTGTCCTTCTCTGTCGCCGATTTCTATTGTGATAACGAGTGCTTTCTCTTGATACTCTCGGGCCTTGTCATATATACCAAGCGATTGGAACAATGTTCCTAGGTTTCCGTAGCTTGCTGCTTGTCCTTCTCTGTCGCCGATTTCTATTCTGATAGCGAGTCCTTTCTCTTGATACTCTCGGGCCTTGTCATATTTACCAAGCGATTGGAACGATGTTCCTAGGTTTCCGTAGCTTGCTGCTTGTCCTTCTCTGTCACCGATTTCTATTCTGATAGCGAGTGCTTTCTCTTGATATTTTCGGGCCTTGTCATATTTACCAAGCGATTGGAACGATGCTCCTAGGTTTCCGTAGCTTGATGCTTGTCCTTCTCTGTTGCCGATTTCTCTTCTGATAGCGAGTGCTTTCTCTTCATACTCTCGGGCCTTGTCACATTTACCAAGCGATTGGAACAATGTTCCTAGGCTTCCGTAGCTTGATGCTTGTCCTTTTCTGTCGCCGATTTGTATTCTGATAGCGAGTGCTTTCTCTTCATACTCTCGGGCCTTGTCATATTTACCAAGCGATTGGAACAATGTTCCTAGGTTTCCGTAGCTTGATGCTTCTCCTTTTCTGTCGCCGATTTCTATTCTGATAGCGAGTGCTTTCTCTTGATACTCTCGGGCCTTGTCATATTTACCAAGTGATTGTAACAATGTTCCTAGGTTTCCGTAGCTTGATGCTTGTCCTTCTCTGTCGCCGATTTCTATTCTGATAGCGAGTGCTTTCTCTTGATACTCTCGGGCCTTGTCATATTTACCAAGCGATTGTAACAATGTGCCTAGGTTTCCGTAGCTTGATGCTTGTCCTTTTCTGTGGCCGATTTTTATTCTGATAGCGAGTGCTTTCTCTTGATTCTCTCGGGCCTTGTCATATTTACCAAGCGATTCGAACAATGTTCCTAGGTTTCCATAGCTTGCTGCTTGTCCTTCTCTGTCGCCGATTTCTATTCTGATAGCGAGTGCTTTCTCTTGATTCTCTTGGGCCTTGTCATATTTACCAAGCGATTGGAACAATGTTCCTAGGCTTCCGTAGCTTGCTGCTTGTCCTTCTCTGTCGCCGATTTCTATTCTGATAGCGAGTGCTTTCTCTTGATACTCTCGGGCCTTGTCATATTTACCAAGCGATCGGAACAATGTTCCTAGGTTTCCGTAGCTTAATGCTTGTCCTTTTCTGTCGCCAATTTCTATTCTGATAGCGAGTGCTTTCTCTTGATACTCTCGGGCCTTGTCATATTTACCAAGCGATTGGAACAATGTTCCTAGGTTTCCGTAGCTTGATGCTTGTCCTTCTCTGTCGCCGATTTCTATTCTGATAGCGAGTGCTTTCTCTTGATTCTCTCGGGCCTTGTCATATTTACCAAGCGATTGTAACAATGTTCCTAGGTTTCCGTAGCTTGCTGCTTCTCCTTTTCTGTGGCCGATTTCTATTCTGATAGCGAGTGCTTTCTCTTGATACTCTCGGGCCTTGTCATATTTACCAAGCGATTGGAACAATGTTCCCAGGTTTCCGTAGCTTGTTGCTTGTCCTTCTCTGTCGCCGATTTCTATTCTGAGAGCGAGTGCCTTTTCTTGATATTCTCTGGCCTTGTCGTATTTACCAAGTACTTGGAGCAATATTCCTAGGTTTCCATAACTTACCGCCTCGCCTTGTGCATGATTATTTGTTTTCATAATGGTCATTGCTGACTCATAAAATCTTGCGGCCTCCGCGAACTTATTATGATCGTAGAGTATCTTTGCTAGTCTTAACTGTAGCCATCCTTTTCCTAGAGTATTATCTGATTCATGAAATAAGAGTAGTTGTTCTCGGACGTATTTTTCAGTATTTGTGTAGTCAAATAATTTGGAGTACGCCTTTGTTGCAGTGGTAAAGATATCTTGGTAAAGTAATTTAGCCATTGGACTGTCCTGTCTAAATCCTCGATTGTGTAGGTAAATGAAACATTCGTGGCACATTTCGATGGCTTTTAAAACACGGCCAGTGATGAGAAGAAAAATTGCAACAGCTATACCTATCCTGATAGCTAATGTGGTTGTAGCGTCCTCTTCTGTGTTTTCCATCATAACCTTGTTCGCTGTTGGTGTCAGAATTAAAGGAAATCAAACATAATACATCCGAGAGGAGCGACTCAGACAACTCTTACGCAGTGGCGGTTTTACAGTGTAAAATTTTGTGCGCAACAGGAAAGTACTTGGGTTAATACTAGGAGGGGTTGGGAAGGCTCACAAAGAGGCGAATACTGACAGAAATTTGACGTAAATTTAAGTTTCCGCCGCCTCGATCGTGTAAGATATATTTGCTTCGATTAAATGAAAATGCCTTCCAGTGTATTTCCACTAATTCATGGCTTTTACCATTTGAGATTGAAAACATGAAAAATCTATTTTAAAATGTGACTTCTATTCCCGTTGACTGATGAACTAAAATAAGTATGTTTACTTTGGAAAACGGGGAGATTGGCCTCATATTTTATATAAAATCATGATTTCAGTTCACGGCGGCAGCTATGGATGAAAATAGATGAGACTGAGAAGAAAGAAACCTTATTGGTTGGTTGGGGTTCCATATGATCTTATCTTAAGTTTATGTATCGTATACATTGTTCCTCGCTTTTCAGTTAACTTTCTAGCCAAAAACTATGGCAATTCTACATAATTTATAACTCATTTGAAGAGGCGGTATCTTGTCAGAACAGTTCTCTTTTTTTAAAGGTTAAGGAGGATTTCACAGCCCCTTGGAGAATTATGTCGACACAACCAACTAATTATAGAGTAGAACTCCTGACACTCAGAAAAAGCAAAATGGCGCTTCCGCGAAAGTGAAAGGTTTTTAGCCAACTTTCACTCCGTGAGCCTCTGTTGGCATGCACTTTTTAGATAGTCAGGTAGGTATAAAACTACTAAATATAACGTTGAGGGCCGGGCAAACCACTAAGCCTCATTACACTCTCAGAGCTATTTTTTCATCGGGGGATTTAAAAATTTCCGGTTTTCTTTTTCTGAACGTTTCATGATAAGGAATTGACTCTTTCATTTCCGAAAGCCAGTGGAATCAAACTCGAGTGTCAACAATCAAAGTGACACTATGGTGAAATCACCGATAAACTAAGCAAAATACAATTAAAACATACAGTGATTTTTCTGAAATTAAAGCCAACGATCCTGTGGTTCCAGGATACAGAATAACGTTGGCATCCCAAAAAAGTCCTCCTCAAAGCTTTCTCGATAATCCTAAGGCCGTGTTAACGCCACGAATTTGCATGTCAAACCTCTTCCTAACCCTTTTTCATTGTATAAATATTATATCGAAAGGAATCGAAATTGCTCAATAGGAGCGTTTCAGGGACACAGGAAAAAATATTGACGAGACTGCTAAGACAGAGGCAGCGAGCGTTTTGAAAAGTGCGGGGGGGGGGAAAGGGGAGGCATACGCATACCCCTACTCAAATTTTCCAAAATGCCCGTTGCGTTGTCCGCTGGCACAAGCAAACCAATCTGTAATCTTTACGGTTTCGACTGTGACCGTAATCGACTTTTGACCTACTTTCATTTTTCCCAGTCCAGTCTAAATCTTTCAGCAAAGCATTTGATTGGGTTCCCTCAGACAAAATTAACTCAGCTAATTTCCTAGACGTGCTGTCTGGTCTAATGGGGAACTGCCGGCAGCTGATAAGCTTCTTGGGCACAGGCTGGAGCTATTCAAAAAAAGTTTTATGACAGATTATTTTGCCAAGCACGATGCTGATGAAAGAATTTATAAAAAGATCACAAGATTAAATATCTTGCCAAATTCTATGCCGCGCTAAGTATATTTTTGGCAGCAAAGCGTGGGGAGCGGGGCGCTGAGCCTCCCTCCAAAAAAATTTTAGTTGGGGCGGGGAGCACTGCAGCCCTCCGGCCCCCAACTCCGCCGCTATGTGAGAGCAGTCACAATCAGCAATATAAAAGTATATACATGTTTATCTGAACTTTGGGCGCAAACTTAGGACTCGGAAATTGAGATTAACACAAAGGAAACCTCTTGGGCGCTAACGTAAGAGTTAACAAGAGACGAGATCCACTTCCTCATGGTATCGCGCATGTCCACACGTCACGAACTTGTGTAACACAATGCAATGTAATGCCATACAAATTTCACATATTCACAAGCAAAGATATCATTTGAAGTTAGGAAACCTCTGCAATTAAAATAAGATGAAATGAAATAAAAGCCGAATTACATGTAACACCACCCGCACAGTAAGAGAATGAAGTGGACCACCATATGTCCGCAAGTCCGCTCTTGATCGTAAAACGAAAGAGTTTTTGAATGTTTTGGCTTCTTTTTGCAGGAAATCCTTGCAAAATTAGATTAGAAATTACAACTCAGATTTCCTCACCAAAAGAAATAAACCAAAAAAGATAGACCCACCGTGTGGTTTGTCACTCTGACACACAAAGTAAGAAATTAGAGAGCAGTGAGAAAAATGAAACTGAATAATTCAGGATTAACTCAGTTTTTGAAGCTAGAAATGTTCTGTGTCCATTTTGATGAATATCTCATTCAAAAGTACTTGAATGAGATATTCTGATGAAGGTTGATTTTCTCTGGATATCGAAGAAAATAAACGCAATGGTATGCAGATGATAGTAAAGATAAAGTCAGGGAATCATCAAAAGTATCAGTGTTTCCATCTTCATCGATTAATTAACCCTTTAACTTCCAAGATGTGATTGTAAATTCTCCCCTCTAGTTGCTACACATTTCCTGAGATTTGGTAATGAATCATGATAACAACTTCGACCCGATAAGTTTGATATTTCTCATACCTATTTACTGGATGATGATTGTATATTATGAGGGGAAGTTACATTTTAATTAATTTTGGAACGATTAAAGTGTTAACAGCCGGACCAAGTCATATCTCTCCGCTTATTGAGTTATTCGCCAAATTTTGGATGTATTTCGCAAATATGAAGGCCATAAAGTAAAGCAAATAATTTTTTCCTTCTTTCGCCTCATTGATGATAAGTTATCCCACTGCACAGTGAGAGTGAACGCTTCGATGGTTCAGGAGACAAACTGATACCAGAGCATCTTTCATTTTTTTTTAACATATATGACGACTTTCCCAGCCGCCATTTTTATTATTAGAAATAAAAATCCGTTGATTAGTTGCTAAAAGTTCCTATGATTTTCAAAAAACGTTCAACCTGTTCAGGATAAAACATGAATGCAGAAGTAAGAGTTTAACCTTTGCTATCTTCTTTGAGGTGATGGGGGTTTATTTTTCAATTCGTTTGTTATTTTAAATTTCAGCGTGTTAAATGTACAGCTAGTAAATAGAAACAAAAAACAAGTTCCTAATTTTTCCTTGAAATTATCTCGGAATTAATGATTTCCTATTTTCAGTGTTTTTTGTCACATACTTCCTGTCAAAGTTTTCATTTTCCATCAAGTCATCACAACTCGGAAATAAATGTGTTATACATCGATATTAAGGGGAGGGAGACTTTTGGTGCATTTCACCCCTCTTTTGTAACACGGCTGTAGCACCCCCCCCCCTTTCTATCTTTCGAAAAAGGATGTGAAATATCTAGAGGCACATAGATAACAGACCGTGCGTTACTGTAACGGTGAGAATATTATTAAACAGGTGCAAGGAACAAAGTATAAGGATCACCACTTTATTGTAGTCCAAGTTCAATCCCCTCTATCTCTTCCCTCAAAAAAAGATAACTGTTGATAATTACCTGGAAAGGTTGAAGCTGGATCAGTTCACCCTCATGTCACCTGATTCTTACGATCTTTTGTTATATTCTGAAGAAAAGAATAAAGGGGGTAAGTTTCTAAAGAAATTATGGTGCCGCGTCAGTGGGGGGAAGGGGATACATTTATAAAACGAGATCATTTCGTTTTATCAACTGATTTAATAATGTCAATTAGCCACCATAAAGAGTTCTTGAAGCTGCCATTTCGAGCTTTCGCCCTTCGTTTAGAACGAAAGACGAAAGGCTATCACTCGGCACATCATAAGCTCACTACAGTGGCTAATTTACGTTATTCTGGATAAAACTTATAACAGTAGAAGTGGTCGGTACTGACGTCTTGTCAGACCGAAAAACACCGATCAACGACATCCGTTCTACTTATTTTGTGGCGACTTTGTCTTCGATCGATATCATACAAATCACACCAACTGAAAAATAAAGAGTTCACGAAGAGTCAGTCATGACATGTAGATATCTTACCATTTACAGTCAGAAGCTTCGGTTGAACTGTGATCGATCTTGTGATAAAAATCAAAAGAAGTAAATGCCGAGGCCTGACGTCTCCTGCTATACAAGTTACAAACTGTTTCAGTTTTACAAACTCAAATGGCATCGTCAATAATTAAATTTAGATGTTCAAAACCGAATTACGCGAACAGAGATGGAAAATAAAAGAAAACACAAAGAAAATTGTTATAAATCTCTTCTCATCTTCCTTCCAGCGTAATAAAATGAACAGATGAGTTTCATTCATCTGTCCGTAACATAAAAATTCTATTTTTTCCGAATCTAAGATTCTTTTTGCGGGGAGTTTGCTTGATAATACAACGTTGTGGTGGACTGAAAAGAGGTCGAATTAAAAGGTAGCAAAATAGAAAGAATAGAAAGAAACTGTGATGTTGCGTTGGTTAGGGAGTAAAAAAAGGTAATTTTGGTGTTCTCATCTGAGTTGATAATGTAAACTGGCCACCGTAAGGAGTTCAAAGCCGACGTTTCGAACGTTAGCCCTTCGTCAAAGTGAATGGAGGAATCGTGGGTTGTTTGTGCGTTTCGATGCAGAAAATGGAGCTACGCTATTGGTGGAACCATGGTAACGAGAAAAACATAATCTCAGAATAGGTCACCTAATGGTCTTCTTCTCGTCATCTTCTTGTTTCACTAATGGACATCTTTTTGCAATAAGCGCAAGTTATGCAACAGATGGCAATGGCGGAGGTGCTCGTGAAGTGATCAGCAATCTCAATGGATCATTTTGGTCCCGATATTTTCTCAACGTTACGAATGAAAGGACAAGTTTTGCATCGTGCGCGAACCCATTTGAAAGTTCCAGGTTAATCATTAGTTTGTATTGAACATTTGACCGATATGTAGCCTATTTTTTGTCGCGTTTGAATGAAATAAGTGAAAGTTGCGAAAAGATAGTACCAGTCTCCTGTATCATTTTGAAGTAAAGTTTTAAGAATGGTGGATGTAATTGCGTAGTTGTGATGGTTGCTAGTTTCGAAACGTTAAGGGACACGTATTTCGTGTGCTTTTCATTTATGCTTTATTTTTATCAATTAATCTTTCGTTAGTTAATGATTGTTACCAATAAAATCGTTATTTCTGTCAGGCATCAGATATTGTATTTCACTTTTCATCATATTCGTTCGGTTGCCGTTCTTGCTATCAACTTATCATCTGCTATCGTTAGGGGCTAGACCAAAGTAACTCATTCTTTATTTTGTATTTACAATATTTCCTTTATTGTTTGTATTAATGCTTATTTCTCGCACTCAGTTATTTTATAACCCCTCTTCATAACCGCCATGATAGATTTGCTTTCCTCCACTTGTGGACGCCATCTTGAAGTTCCCACAAGAAGTTTGAAATCGTCTTCGGACTGTCAAAAGTTTGCGCATGCGCAAATCGTAACACTGTCCCTTTTAGTGACTGACAGTGAACGTAAATAATTTACCTTTTCATTTATACTTAGTTTACTCCTAAAGTCTCTTTGATAAAGGCGGGTAAACAGGAGGTTAATTCTGCTCGCCTATCCGGCTTTATATGAACCCGAGATAATATGAGATAACATTTGTAATATTTCATTTTTAACCATCAGCTGTAATCCTTTGATTACACTGCTGGCGTATTTTTCAAATATGCAGCCAGACTTAATGGGATATGAAATTCGAATGATCACCTGTTGATTGGTTTTCGTTTTGGCAAAGAACGATAGGTTTCTTCTACAACAGAATGCGCTCTCTACTTCCTGAGATTGTCTCTGTGTGTATCCATCAACACTGTAGTGCACAGTGATTTAGCAAACCAGGCCACAACACGTCCCTTGCTGATAGGCCAGCTCAACAATGCTTCAGTTGATTCTGGCATGGAGGATTTAGAAAACATTGCTGGTTTACAGCATTATACCATTGTTTCAAGGAACTGGGAGACTAACATAAAATTACTTTTATCTATTTGGTTCAGGTGGCTTTAGTTAATCCCGAAACTTATCTGAAGTCAATTCAAGAGTAATCTGCTTTGACAGGTGGACCTTTAAGTTAACAACTGTGTGAAAATCGACTGAAAATATGAAATTTCACATCTTGAAAGCTCTTTTCTACCACAATTAACAGTAACTTCGTGATTTCATTTGGTAATGTGCTGTTGTCTAGAAGAGTACAGAGAACGCTGCTCGCGTCAACGTGTCACTCAGCATGTCAATGAAGTTTGAAGGGAATCATCACTTATCAACGACAGTTTACTAGCACTATCTTTCAAAAATAATTGTACCTCTAAGTTCTAATCAATCAGCCCCCGCTGTCCCCAATACGGCAGCATATGCAGTCAACAAGTTGACAGCCTGCCTCGTTTCCAATAGCAACCTGGCTTCCAGCAACCAATCACGCGCTACATTTTTAGGCTCCCCGCGAAGCTGATTTACCAATCGCTTCGCTAACTCCAGATCTCCACGCCGAAGGTAGTACTCAGCGCGCGAGAAGATCAAAACTATGTTTTACGGGATCAAATGAATCGAAAATTAGGAAAGATTGGATGTACGACAGCACGTGAGTCCATGGTGAAGCTCCGTTTTCTCCTATCATGGCTACTCGTCGACACCATCTCCGGATCTTATAAAAGCGACGCGTCACATTCTCTTCGTTCAGCACTCCTCTTAACACAGCCTCTTCTGGTAAAGAGTTAAGAACTTGTGAGACCAGTGGATCCTCTTCCGCCGCATCGTGAATGGCTGTCAACTGAGGCAGCAGCGGTTTTGGTTGAGTAGCACCTTTGTCGATAGCTGTAGTCAGCGAATGACAAGCTGTCCACAGATTTTGCGCCTGCTTATTTTGTTCCTCAACATCTGCTCTTCCCTCTATCTTTGATACCACACCTCGTAACTGAGCAAGAGCCCCAGCTAACTGCACCTTAAAAGCCTCTTTTTCTGCGGCCAATTTTTGTTATAAGTCATCTTTATGCCTGAGAAATGACACTGCTGCATTAGAAAGGGTAAGTGTAAATGTAGCCCGTAACATGTGCATGTTGGAAGTCTAGGGCGGGGCGTGGGGCGGGGAGGGGGGGAAGAAAGATATTTGTACTTGTTTTGTTTTTATGAATTCCATATTATTTTATTCAATGAATTACTCTGGAAATCCTATTACTTTATTTAAACTACTGTTAAACACAAACCTAATGAATTTCTTTCGCATGTTGAAAGAAAACATCATACCAACTTCCATGTGGGCTACGTCTTCCTTCTGACCCACTTTCGAATAAGGGTAAGGTAAAGCCTACTCAGGAGCCATGTGGCTCATCGGGCCGGCGCTTAACTCCGGTTTCCGTAGCATGAAGCGACTAGGAGTATTTCTACCCCCCTCCTTCCTGGATGGGATGCTTGTCCATCGCAAGGTTACCCCCCGAATTGAATTCGCCGGTACCCATTTAATTCTCCTGGGTCAAGGGAGGCACTGTGAGAGTAAAGTGTCTTGCCTATGAACAAAACACGATGTCCCAGGCTGGGGCTCGAATCCGGACCACTCGATCCAGAGTCGAGCGCTCCAACCATGAGGCCACCGCGCTTCCACACTTTCGAATAAGTAACAGGTTTACTTGGTAACAAAAATAGTGGCGTTAACGAAAAGTAAGTCAATACCTCAACATGAACGGTAGCTTGGTGAGAACTGCAAAAAGGCTTGATAATGAACGATAATGCTTTCCTGCACTGCGGTAACTACCAGCCGTTTTCAATAAAGTTTTCTATGTCTTGACAACGGAGCATAAAACCTTAACCCTATTTGAGAAAATAGGTCAGATCTCCCCAAAACAACTCATTTATTACAAGCAAACTTAAAGTGACGACAGGAGGCCGCCATCTTAAATTAAATGGTAACCCCATTAATTTTTCATCCACAATCACAAAAACGTCACGACATGGTTAGTGATGGAATATTTTGACAATGTTGTATATAGTACCGTAAATAGTAATGGCAACTGATATTAACATCATGGAAAATAACAATACATTATTCACGAAATCTACGCCATTTTTTTTTAAAAAGGCGCCAACTGAATTACAGTTTCTTGAAAAATTTAGCCTTAATTTTTTTTTGGAAGACTCTTTTAGTCTTCTTTTTCCTTGGCCATCGTTGTCACAAGTTGTAAAGAATTTATTGGCTGAATCCTTCTGTGTTACAAGGCTCAATATTCCGTAAGGCTTTAAATCTCGAAACTCGCTGTTCTCTCTATAAAACGCTGTCCGTATTCAAGACTACCGTCAAGGTTCTAGTCTGTAAAACTCCCAAGTGTCACTACGTCCTATATCACAAAACCACACCCGGTGTGGTAAAATCAGATAATCACTAACTTAATCAAATTAAATGAATCTGTGTGCGATTTCACGAGTGTTCATTTTTTCTAGGCTACTTCCGTTAATTGTTCTATTAAAGTCAGTTGAGTTTATTTCAGTTTAATGTAGGCTCGATTTCTTCACACGAGTTAGTTTGCATCCATCTCTTCAAATCAGTAATATGTTTGGTGTCTACCTTATTACCTATATGAAATTCTGTTGTTTCGTACAAATTAAAGGCAGTTTTGTGCGCCGGAAACACACGATACAAAACACCCTGACCTCGATCTTGGTAGAGCGATCCATGAAAAGAACTAATTGAAAAAAAGAAATGAACCGGAAAAGAGGTCCCTTCTGGAGTGGTAATTCGTTAGTGGAGCTGAATTTAAGTTGTGAGGATTTGAGGTGGTACATTATTCTTATAAAAATAAAGACAAAGTGAAAGGAATATGAAGAAATACAATCCAGGAAATACACAGCTCATCAGTGAACACTTTATATATCTGACAGTAACACACTCAAAATGCCAAACGCATACCAAATATCGGTAAACCAATTTCCAGTTTTTTTCTACGCTCGTCGCTGCGCCATTATAAATATCATGGGATCTTTTGTGCTATATTTTGCGGCAAAGTTGCGATGCCATATCCCCTCCATTGAGGTAAAGCTGTTACAAGTGCACATATCTCGTGATGACGACATTCGCTTACCACTTTCGCTGGAGATCATATTCACTGCCATTCTGACCCTCCAGGCAGATTTATCAAAAAGGAAACCGGTTGATAATAAGAATAAGAAAGATAGTAAATTGTGAGCTCGGTAAAGAAAGAACAAAAGATGTTTCTTCGTCTCGTCAGGAGCGTGAGATAATGAAAAACATTTTGAGTCCCCGTGAGGGGTGGAGCCTGGAGCCTTCAAATTCCCCACCCAGATGCTCGACCACTAAGCTAGGAGACTCCGCATGCAACAAGCGCTCTGCATACATTAAATAAACCATATGTGAAACAAACAATGACTAATAATAGCTTTATTATACAACTGCCGTTTCTTCCCTTTAGAAAGTAAAACTAGAAGGAAGTGACGCAACACACTAACCAGATTGTGAGGTTGAATTCGCACTGCTGAAAGGTACTGCAATTAACTGAATAAATAAATAAAAACCTTTGTTAAATACCATTTTACGGACGAAGCAACGGTGCGAACGTCTAACAAGAAAACTTTTCATAAAATAAAAAATTGGTGATGGTGTAAGAAAACTCACCTACGGCTGCCGAAAAGGGAACCCAATGACTTACAGATGTCGAAGAAGCTGTGGTTGTCAAGAAAAACCAAAGTTTTTAGAAATTGTGAATTTTGGTATGAGAGAAACGTCTTACGGCAATCATAAAAGTTAAATAAATAAATAAAACACTTCTTCCAGCAACCACTGAAAGAAAATAATGCTAAGGGCACCTGCCTCTTATGTTTTTAAAAGCCTTTAAAACCAACATTTCTTTTTTAAGTGAAATGTTTTGCGGAATGACTTGATGGAAATCATCATCTTCTGCGAAGTGAAACTCAAAATCTAGCAACTTTTGTCGTAAATCATTTATCTCTTCCTCATTTGACAATGAGGTCAAGCGACCCTCAAGCCAATTCATTAACCTCTCCAAAACAATGCCTGCCATTGTGACTCGAAAATCGCAACAAATTAAAACACTTTTCAATGTCTTCGGCGTGTCGCAAACAAGGGCGTGGTCTCCAGTAAGTAACAAAAAATGACAAAAAAATTTAGGTTGATGCACCCGTCACGCGGGAACAAAAGCGAAAAGAACGGGAACATTGCGCGTTTTCCCGCCGATAATGACGGTTACTAAATGTTAATATAGTCAAAACTAGGAATGAAACGACACTAACCACTGTAAAACAATGCAAATCTCTCAACTCTAAATTTCAAGTGGTTTAAAGGTTTATTCATTGTTATTCACAGTTGATAAAGGCCAACATTATGACAAAAGCGTAATGTGATTTTATCTCGAGGCCCGTCAGTTAAGTATTTAGGTGTGCCTTTGCATGGGGCAAGGAGCGTTGTCAATCACAGATCATAAGCCAATCAAATGAGATCGGATCAAATAGCACCAAGGTTATAGGCAAGGTCAGTTTCTCTCCTGGTCCTTCTCGCCTTCATTTCCATCGTGTTAACATCCGAACACAGATTTCGGTGCTGTAGAAGAATTTTCCCGCCCCCTCCCCATGCTCCGGCCCTCTCTTCAGGCTTTTGTTGCCTTTTTATACGTATTTGGCTCTTTGCCGATATCTAACCCATATTTCTTGATGTGGGGTGAAATAAAAGCGTCACTATTGTGGTCAATTTATCCCACATTACCAGTTATTATTTTTATCTCCCGTCAATCTCGTCAGCAAACTAGCGCGACGATATGCAGAGCTTCGGTTCCGTTTTAGTGGAGATATGCGGGTTTCGTGATAAAATATTTCAATTTCAATAGCAAATTGCATAACTCACTGTTTAAATTCACGAAAAGCAATTTATTGCACATAACACGAGAATTTTATTCCATAAAGCTCATTGGTAGAAATCTATACGCTTTATTTTCACATGTGAAAAAAACCTATACAGCCAACCAGAATGGCGTACAGCTCTTTCACGGGTCGAATTATAACCAATGGAATTGTTTGAAAGAATTACACGGGCGCTTGCTTGCTAGTGCTCGCAAAATTTTTGCAACTGCTCGCATGCTCGTATTCTGAATTTAAAAGTGCTCGCAAAATTTGGCCTTTGCTCGAATTGCTCTATTGATATCGTACTTAGATTAAAAAAAAAAACTTTTGTAAGTGCAGTTTTCCGTTCAGCAATTTATTCCCTTGATGTACATGTACTGCGATATTTTCCATTGCCATTAAATTTCCATTGTTAGTTAGTAATTGTTTCTAATTTGTGTTCAGAAAATTATTTCAATGAAAATTCTCGTGTTATGTGCAATAAACAGCTTACGACATAGAAAGTGCTTTGTACGGGGTTTTATTCACTCGTTGCTTCTGTCAAAAGCCCTCACTCGCTCGTACCTCGCTCGTTCGGGTTTTGACGCAAACAACTCGTGGATAAAACTCCGTAAGCCGCACTTTCTATGACGTAAACTATATATACTCAGTGTTGGTCAGTGATATGCTTACCTTAGTTTTTAAGCGTTTCTCAAGAGGTTGCAAGCTTCCCTGCTCATATACCGTCGTTCGCCACCACCACAGCTTTATAGATGGCATTTCGGTATCTTTTGAGCTGATGGTATACAAAGAATACTTGACTTCCAAGTATTCTGCAGACCACGAGGTTAAAGATCAGCGACACGACCAACATAATGCAAATGAAATCGAATCCATTGTTTAATGGCTTCTCATTGACGTCATTAATGTCATTAATGATTCCATTATCAGACGACTATTTTTGTCATTTTCAGCCTTGTAATATGGCACATATGACACCATTGTCAAAATCGCAGTGAAATGTGGTCAAATGCCAAAATTCAGAAATAGCAGATATTTTCTGCACTTTTTACAGGTTTTGACAGTTTTTTTTATCTGTGTTCAATTTGATCACGCAAATTTTGGTCAATTTTCAACTCTTCGCTTCGATATTGAGATCTGCGTTTTTTCCGCGGTGATCTTCGCGTCATCCATTTCTTCGGAAATACCCATAGAGGCTCCTTTTTATAGCTGGTGTTGATTATAGGACAACTCATTTAGATGATATTTTGAAAAAGAGTAAAAACCTATTTCCATGAGCTTGCAAACATCTGTAAGCTTGATAACTACTAAAAAATTTCCATGTAATTCTAGATGAGAAACAGTTTGTGCAAGATATTATCCAACTAAGTTCAACATATTTAGCAGTCCATTCAATTTTCCCTTCTGTTTAGAAGCTTCCCTAAATTTTTGAACACTTTTGTCCCACACGCTTCATCAATATTTGCTCAACTTCTACTTCTTTCAGTAATCCACAATTTTGTTCTGTCAAAATGCATCATGGCTATAATCAAAACATGGATGCAGTTCACACAAGCATTAAAAAACCTTTCATGCCAAGATGTTATAATCTCTTGTTTCGTATTCAGTACTTGACAGGTAGATCAAGCATGTAGTGCATAGATTTGTTTTGTCTTCCTCGACTTTTTCCCCATGAACTTTCATTCGGTACGAAGATTCAGAGAAATATCGCTCTCTGTTCTGGCGAAACGACACAGAGGGGAGGTGAAACTCTTTGAGTGATTTTTTGCAGGAAAGTTCGATGAAAATTTGAAAGAAAAATAAATGAAATTTGGCGATTTTCGTTTCCATTACTTGTGCACAATACTGTATCTCTCGACCAGGCAAGGTCATCTACCTATTTATTGTATTTTTTAAACAAAATTTGGTAGCAACATTCAGGGAAAGTTTTAAAAAATTGCTTGATAACCTTTTTCTGCGGAATCACCTTAAGTCACTGTTACCACAGGCTATTACAAATAGAACCTTGACAGTTTGTAGACCTCTTCCATTAGCATTTTGAGAGGGGTTTTGTTAAATAAATTCAATAAATTTCAGTTAACTCAGCACTGTAACTGTTTCTTGTGCATTCCAATGGCTATGTGCTACATCAACATTAACCCTTTACATCCTTAGAGTGTCCAGCATGTAATTTCTTCTTTCAGTAATACAAAGAGAAGATCACAAGAATATAGGAAAAGATTAGAAGCAGCTTTGATTCTAAGAAAAATTCTCCTTGTCAGTACCTTCTGTTGAAATAAGATCAAAAGGAGATATTTTTTTCAAAAAAATCCTGGTTGGAGTAAAAGGCATGATCATGATGTTGACTGCACCATACATAAGCAGCTGAAAAAAGTCTTAATATTACTGAAAATAATCATCAGGAAGCCCATTTACCTCAATACTCTCCTTAGTTTAGTTTTTTACTTTTTCCATTTTTTTCTTAATCTGTCTGCTCTTTTCTTCTCCATGTCACGGTCATCAATGGCCTGCAATAACCACAAACAATCAGCCTCGTTGTGAAATCAGGGATATGTATATTGTACTAAACGTTTTGTTCTGTAGTATCGCTGAGTATTTCTACGAGTTGTGCTGTATTTTTCATGAGCAGGGCTCGTCAAAATACAAACAACAAAAATACTCAGCGATACTACACAACAAAACGTGTAAGAAGAGATTTATCATCCAACACACCAAATTGTCACTTCAGTGCAGGAAAATTTTGCGGATGTTTTTGAAGTACAAATATCGCATGATATTTGTACTCGTCTCATGCCTTATTTGTAGTCTACGAAGCACAGCTGGACAATAAAGAGGAATACCGCTCACTTAAGCAGCAAAGTAACACACTGCCAAAATACAATACGGGGTTGGGAGCACTCAGAGTTCTGATTCATTCACTGAATACTGAAACATCATCTTTCACAAGTATGGGTTATTTCAAAAGTTTCTGTATAAACATATTTATACAACTATTGAATTATACAGCTAGCAGCACCCGCTGGCAAGATAAAGCAAATACTGTGTTCTGATTGGCCACCAGAGAGGGCAAGACGGACCCATCTTGCCTGCTGGGGATTGCCCGCTTTAATCCCGCACAAGGAAAATGCGTCTGGAGCAGACTTACAAAGTTCTTAACTTTTGGAAAATATCAGCAGCAAAGATACAAAATAAAAAAGTCATTCTTGGCGCTAATAGCACAACCCACACTGACATGACCCACAATTCCTCCATTTGCTGTAATGAAGGGCTAACACTTGAGAGGTCAGCTTTGAAACTCTTTACAGTGGCTAATTTACATTATCAAGTGAACTGATAAAACAGAAATTGTCTTGTGTTACTTCCCCTCTGATGCAGCATCAAAGGTTCTTTAGAAACTTACCCCCCCCTCCTATTCATTTTTAAGCCAGATACTCTCACTTGCACAACCAAAAATACTAAAACAGTTTTTGCACTGAATGAAAAATTAACTGAGTGTGTGTTTTATAGACTTTTTCCCTTTGCCCAATGTCATTAAAAATAGGGGCCACCATGTGTTTCCTTACGTTTTACTTACTATTATTTCAAAATTTGTCACCTGCACATATTGTTTAAGCTTTCCTAACACCTCCCCTGTAAGTAAAGACATTGATTCTACGTAGCAAGATTGTCTCACATGAGAAAGGCTCCCCCCCTACCTCCCCACGCTAAGCAGTATTGAAGTGATAACGACAAATGAATGATCAAACAGAAGTCCACATGGCTGACATCAAACTTTACAACTCAGATTTTTAGTCCTTTACCCACTGCATTGGACCTTCTGCAGGTCAAAGTGAAAAACTGATATTTTACCGAATATCTGTTTAAAAAATAATGGATTTCAAAGTCTTAAATACAACAGAATAAGCTTTGGAATCAATGACATTCTGATTCTCCAAAGCGGTGCAAATTATGGTTACAAAGTGAAAACCAGACTTACTTACTTCAAGTGAGGCCTAGTGACAATTTGACATTACTTTCCATAGCCCAATAAAATTATGTTTTAATTACGATGTGTGCGTAAATTGCCGTTTGATTGAAGATTTTGGGTCAAAACATTTATTTTCAGAATTTTCAACTTAATGCTATCTGATTTTATGACCATGAAGTCGCATAAACAAAGATTTAAGCAGAGAGAATCATAGTGATCTACGGCACAGGTTTGGTACAAACGTTTTTTTGCTTCTAAAAGTTTATCAAGCTTTGGTCTCGCTTTTCATCCACATGGATAAATGCATAAAAGTTCAGTGATTCCAAATTTGTATTTTAACTTGACTTCTGAGTAAATTTTATAGGCATTTATCATTTTTTCCTTGGAAAATAGGTTATTAAAATGGTCTTCTTTCATCTGAGCTTGTTTAGGGGAAAATATGATTTCAGAAAAAATTCCTGTGCATTGTCTTTTCTTTTTTGTTTTCTTTTGTGTTTTTCTTTCCCATAGGCAAGCGAAACACTAAGGAATTAATGGGTAAAATACTTTTCCCGTTTTTCTGATATTTTTCATGGGGACCAATCACTTGCATGATCATTGTAGGAAGAGAGTTCTTTTATTCATGCAAGAGCAAGCATGACCATGCCGTGATGCACAGCTCGAGTGCTTATCATTATAGTGGCAATAGCAGGCACCATTATTAACACAGGTTGACCGCTTGATAAAGGTTCATCAACAAATGGCTTGTGTGATGTACATGCATAATATTTTGTCCAATCAGTCCAAAGAATAAATGTAATATGCAGTAAGTTGCTGAAATATTTTGAAAAAAAAGTACTACCGTCGATTTTGGACGACAAAGATGGCATAAATTTGACTTGAGAGATAATTCTTAGTTTTATTTGACAGTTTCCTCTTTAAGTGGCCATTCAAGACAGGTAGAGGACAACATAACAAGCCTATCCAAATGAAAAAAAAAAACATCCTAAAAGAGATGGAAATGGGCAAAATGAAATCTTTAAGACAAAAGGTAAAGCCTACTTAGGAGCCACGCAGCTCATCGGGCCGGTACCTAACCCCGATTTCCGTAGCATGAAGCGACTAGGAGTAATTCTACCCCCGCCTGGATGGAATCCTATTCCATCACTGGGTTACCCCCCGCATTAAATTCACCAGTACCCACTTTAACACCCGAGTGAAGAGAGGCACTATGAGAGTAAAGTGTCTTGCCTAAGTACACGACACGATGTCCCCGGCTCATGGCTCGAATCCGGACCACTAATTCCAGAGTCGAGCACACCAACCATGAGGCCACCGCGCCTCCACACTGAAATCTTTAAGGTAAATCTCAATTCAAGTACCAGATTTAAAACCTGTTTTCAACTGAGTGTAGGGGAAACATTCAGGTTTGCCATGTTGCAGTGTTGACCCTTTTACTAGTGCAGTACTGCTGTGAAGAACTAGCATTGCAGTATTGCAGTGATCTCAAACCTTACAGTGTACCATGTTTGAATGAATGAATGAAAAACTTTATTTAAGTGTCTATGCTTTTAGCTATAAGCTAATGGGAGACACTAAAAAATTTAAAAGTCAAATACGTTTACATATGTAGATAATAGCTATTTCCAGTAGATAATTAAAAGATTATAAAGTTATTTATTTAAGTTTTAAATTTCAATGAGAGTTGAAAGGTCGACTTTTCTTATGTTCTTCTTGAACGAATTTAGAGTTTCTATCGTTCTTAGGTGTCTTGGTAACTTCGACCAGATGAGAGGTCCCATATATTTAATAGAATTCCCACCAAATCTTACAGTTTCGAATATTGGCAGTTCGAAGTCACTGTTCCGTAAATTATACTGAGTGTTCTTTATATTAAAAAAGGCAGAAATATTCTCGGGTACGAGACTGTGCTTAACTTTAAACATCAAAGTGGCAATGTCTTGTAGGCGCCGATTGTACAACGTCGGTAGTTTGGCGCGACTTAGCAGTTCTTGATAGGACGCTGATCTAGTTTTGTACACCGCCCTAACTGCTCGCTCCTGAATCCGCTCAAGCTTTCTCCGATCTGATGCATTACAAAAGTGCCATACTAGATGACAGTAGGTTAGATGGGGCAGAATTGAAGACCTGTAAAGTGATAGTTTAGCATTACAGGGTATCAAATTGCGTAGCCGCACTAGGACCCCTACTTTTTGACTGGCCTTAGAGCATAGATCACTGATATGACTAGTAAAACTCAATTTTTCATCAATTTGAACTCCTAAAACCCGTATTTCCCCCTTTCTCTCAATAGTATGACCGTCAACAGAAAAATTTTGATTATCGTTGTCTTTGTCAACATTTCTCGGGTTGATCGTTAATAGCTGGAACTTTTCTGGGTTGGTTGAGAGATAGTTGTTCTTGTACCAGGATAGAGCTTTCTCTCCATGTATCTTGATACTTTGCGCGACAACGTCATGCTTCTTCCCCATGACATACATCTGATGGTCGTCGGCATACATGCTCAAATTGTAATTTCAAACTGAAGGTGTTCAATGAAATAAACCATTTCCAGTGTTGCACTTCATTCTTCAACCCTATAATAAACTAGATTTCAATAACCTGTGGTTGATTGTCAAACAAAATAGCAATTCATGTACATCTGAGTGAGTCTTGAATAAACATTAGCTGACTGACCCCTGGCCATGTTTGTTTATATCATACTTGACCTCTGAACCTCTACCACATGCACTATTGGCCAGCCAAAGACTATCATACCGTAAAAATAAGTGAAACCAGACCAGGTATATCCTGAGAATTTCTTCTATCATAGTGTTGGTGTGTTAATAATATTTCTTGCAGAGATATAGTGTTTGCTCTCTTTTGTTTGTGGTATTGCTGTATTCAGAACCCTCCATGCCCCGCTCAATAAACCAAACCCTAAGCAACTAAAATAATCCAAAAGGCCAAGTCCAGTAAAAAGGAAGATACAAAAGGACCCACCAGTACTGAGAACTTAAAGAAAGTGCATTAAGCCATATGCATGACTGACCACTAATTACAACTTATAATAGTTTTTCCAGCATTTGATTAGTTGAGACTGGTAAATTTGACATATTTGCATCCTTCCTGTGTCAACCCTGTGAAAACAAAATGGAAAAAGCATATTCCTAACCGCGTATTAGACTAGCAAGAGTGCACTAAAGTGAAAAAAGGGATATACATGCTATTACTCACAAAGACAAAAGGTACTTATAACACAGGATAAAATAGTAACATACAGTGGTGTATCTTATTTATGCTAAGTATCTTTTTGTAACCATCATCGTGGAAAGAAAAAAATCATCACTCGAACAAAACTGGTCCATCATCCGGGCAATAACGGAAAGGAGAAACAAGATTGTGGTTGCGATGGACGCGATGAGGAGGCCTGCATAAAACAAAAATAATTCGCCTTCCAACAATTTGAGACTTTGACTAATACCAGTTCACTTAAAAGACACCTGAAAAGACTTAAAGACCAAACATCCATTGGCTTTTATAGCTATTGAAAGTTGCTATGTATTCTTTGACCCGATACCATAGGACCTATTGAGCATAAAGAGAAGCATGTAACCTAGAAGCGTCCAAAATCTCCTACGATGCATCTAAACAAGATGGGGTTCATTAGACGAACATTCAGAAAGCCCAATACATCGTGGCTTAGACATGGAACGACAGATTCGAGCGCTATTTTGTTCATAGCAGCTTACGGCCGCTTACTTGGGGTCCGCAAAATTTCATAGGAACGAAAGTTTGGGATACCATCCTCGCCAGGAAGCGCTGCACAAGTTTGACATCTACAGAGATGTGGCCTACGGAAGCCATTCTAGTTGTTCGCGTGTTGTAGTTCTAAGATGATTCTCGGTTGGTGATCAATGATCAATCAAATGAATGTATTGCCTTGTCTCATTCATTCACTTTAATTTTGTCAAAGTATTCATGACACTTGCGCACTTTAAGAGGACTTAACTAATGATAGCGCGCGTGCATGTTTTCTGAGAGGTAAGCTGTGCTGTGTCTATTCGACAGGCCTGGGTTGATATTCCCTGGGCTCAAATATTGCAGATTCAATATGGCGACTATGATTATGTCTGCGATCAAAGTTGTTTGCTATTTGCGTCTGGTGTTTGTTCTTTCACAGCGGAATACTCCAAAACATAAAACAAAAACAGTAAAACCTGTTTCATTATAATTACTTCAAATGCTGTGGCTGGATGACAAAATGGTCACTTTCATCTGTTTACGCGATCGTTACAATCGCTCGCTACAAACGCAAGTCTCGGTCTCGCAATGTACTTTAAAAAACAAACTTTCCTCTTCTTTCAAGAAATTATTACTTTATGAGCATAAAAATATATTTGTCCAACGTAACATAAGTGTTTTCATATTGGGTGCCAGTTGTCTGAAGATCGGGGGCGAGTTGTCTGGGGCTAATTGTCCAGGGAGCGAGTTGTCTGACAATCGTTCAAAGACAAACTGTGTTGTTCATCCGGGCATTTACTTTTGTGTGAGCCTGATAAGTCGATTGTTTCATTCTTCTGTAACCCATAGCCGTTGAGGGCGAATTTGCTGTAGAGTTCCGCAGGAGCTGCCGCTGTAAATTGAACTCGCACCGCTAACACCGTGCTCTTATCGCTTTTATTCCCGATCTCTCCCCACCCCCGAAAAAAAAGGTACATTCTTATAAGTTTATCCCAAGCTCAACTCTGCGAAATGCCAAAAATGATGCAGCCATGTGACAATAAAAAAATACTTACCATTGGCACCAAAGGAAGTCGATCAGGGTCCCCTAAGATCCAAGCCGTTTGAACACAAACGATATTCCACGTTTGCTTATGTCCTGTGTAATGATTGAAACAAACAAAATTTGATTAACATCTTTTTCTTTTCAGGAAAATCCTAACCGAGTTTTTAAATCTCAACGTAGGTAGCAATGTTAAAAATGAGTAATCTTCATATCTTTTTAGAGATTTTTGGATGAAACTGATTCCCTGATCACTGAGCTTTTAGTCTTCCATCTCTTGTGCTAAAGAAAACATAAGCTCGGCATATGAAGACAATCCAGTGTTCGAAACATTTCTTCTTTTCTGGGAGAAAGTCGTCAGTGCGTAGGAGATCAAAACTTAAGAGAAAATATTTTGGATAAAACCGACCCACTCATACGTTAGCTTTTAGTCTCCCATCTCCACAAAGACAGTCCAGTGTTCGAAACAGTTTATCCCTTCTTTGGGTACGAAGTCTTTACATCACAGTTCAAAACAGTTTATCCTCATTTTTGGGGGACAAAGTATTTGTATCACAGATCAAGACTAGGGAAAGGATTTCTTGGGTGACGCCGACCCCTTTAAGACTCAGCTTTGTCAGGAGCGGATCTAGGGGGAGGGAGCAAGGGGTGCGCACTCCCACCCCCTGAGATGACCCGCGGCCTTCTAATACAAATGGTATTCTGCAAAAAGAAAAAAAGGCAAAATCCTTCTTCGTATTCGCCATTACAAGTTGTTTACGTCCGGTCACCAGTCAGTTACGCCAT
>NC_142519.1:24871796-24881796 GCF_964205215.1 Stylophora pistillata | reverse complement strand
CTTGTTGTGAGGTTTCTGCCAGTCTCACCGATGTAGGAGGCTTGGCAGTCGGAACAATTGATCTTATAAATCGTTCCCTGTCTGTTCCTCGGTTCGTCTTTGTCTTTAACGTTGGTTAGTAACTGACGTAGTGTGGTGATAGGTTTGTGGGCGACGCGGATATTGAAGGGTAGTAAGATGCGCGAGATGTTTTCAGACATACCTTTTATGTACGGTATGGTTGCTGTAGTCGTAGGGGTTGCGGTGTCGTTTGTTTCGGTAGTGGTAGTGGGTCGGTGAGTGTTTCGTCGGATGAAGTCGTTGTTGTAGTTGTTCTTCGTAAAAACACGGTGAAGGTATTTGTTCTCGTCGGATAAGCTGTCTGTCGAGTCACATACTAGTTGTGCGCGTCGTGTTAGAGTTCTGATAGTTGTGGCTTTGTGTGATGTAGGGTTGTAGGATGACTCGTCTAGTAATCTGTCGGTGTGTGTCGGTTTCCTGTAAACTGTCGTTCGTAATGAGTTGTCGTTGTGGCTTACCAGGCAGTCTAGAAAAGGAAGTTTGCCATTTTCTTCGACTTCTCTGGTAAACTGTATGTCAGTGTTTTGTTCGTTAAGGTGGTTGTGGAATGCGTCAATTTCGTCGTGTCGAACGGCGGTGAATGTGTCGTCAACGTAACGTAACCAAAGCGGTATCGTTTGTCGGCAAGTCGAAAGGGCGCGTTCCTCGATGTTCTGCATCACAATTTCTGCTATAACAACAGAAACTGGAGACCCCATGGCAGTGCCGTGTAACTGTTTGTAGTGTTTACCGTTGTACTGAAAGTAAGTAGACGTTAGGCAAATGTTTAGCAAGTCCATGATGTCGTCTGTCGGTAGCGGTAGTGGGTCGGTAGCTTGTCGGATTGCAGTCTCAGTGCATTGTAATGCTAATTGAAGTGGAATACTTGTGAACAGTGATTTCACATCAAATGACACTAGTTTGTAGTCGTCAGGTATCTGAACAGGAATTTTAAGTTCAACCCCAAATGCATTACAGCTTGGCGTGCCTATGAAATCGGGAGTGGGAAAGATATCAGATTAGAGAAGCAATCTTCCGGTAAGTGCTAGTGAGCTACATACAGTGTTGACAAGTAGCATATTTTTGATATGTTGCAATCTCCTTTGCCCCCTGTCCGCGCACAAGTCCCCCATCCATACTCGACCACAACCATGTCCGTGGGTGTGTCCACCCGACCGTCTGACCGTGCATCCATCCATTTTTCTTTCTCTTGTCGATCATGTGTTTCTTAATTGATCGCTTCCTTCCCGCTTACCGCTTCTTTTTTTTTTCCCCGTGGGTCAGATCCGTTAGCCAGTCTCATTTAGTGAATTTACAATCAACATAGCAATATTTTTTTTACATGCATGGTCTATGTTGTACCGAATTTTCTTTGCAAAATCGCATTAAAAATTACCACAATTTAACAACGTCTTCTTTATGGAATCTTTTGAGGACCATAGCATCCTTCTATTTTCAGAGTGTAGTTATCGCTGGATGGGGTCAACATTTTCCGCAGGTGGTTTTAAATCACTTAGCAAAAAACACCCCACACAGACGGAGTCGGAGACTACAGAGAAATCTGAAGTCTCTACGACGCATAAAGTGATTGCTGGTGATGAACCAGCAGCATTTGCCTGCCCTCAAGACGGGTGCGTGAGAGTTTTTCAAAGGTATTCTGCCTTAGAGAAACACCTGACCTCAGAAAAATGCACAAAGTCTTTAGAGAAGAGATCTTTGCTAGACATGGCCAAGATCGTTTGTAATGTTTATGTTGTGAATAAGTCGTTTGTATGGAGCCGGTAGAAGTTGACACCTGTTTAGGGGAGTCTGTTCTAAGTTAGTAAACCAGCCGTTGAAAGTGGTCAATGCTGTAGGTTAGGCATTGGGCAGAGGAACTCTGAGCAATGCTTAACCTACAGAACGACCTAACTTTACCGACGGATCGAAACAGACCAATCACGACCGACTTACGCCACTTGAGTCTTACAGTCAATAACATCACGGAAAAACTGACCAATCATTTTACACGAACTGAAATAAGAACATTCTACTGACAAAAACTATTCACTTGACTCTGATGACTTCCGCACCGGTTGTCGAAACGTCAGTCACTACCACCGACAACAGTCCTTCTCAATCAGGACTACACTCACCCGGACGATCACACTACACTTTCGCATGTTACCCCCGGGTTCAAGCCATTTACTGCGTTGTTCGATCAGTTCGATATTTGTACCATAATGAAAAACGACACGTTGAAGAAGCTAAAGCTTGGCGTGCTGAAGAATATTTGCCAGAACTTGGAGCTGAACGTTTCTGTACCTGCCATTCGACGAAAAGCACCATACTTTACCTTGCTTGGTGAAGCTGTTTCCCAGTGCACATGCCAGATCCGCCAGTATCCCATATCAATTCTGATCGGTTACCTCGTTTGCTTGTTGTTAATACCTAGGGCTGTAGTGGCTGAACAGACCGCCTAATCGATGATATTTTATTTGGATAGGTAAATTTTTATCAGCAATTTTGGCATTTTAGGTGGTTTAGGAGTTTCTGTTTTAGCTATTTCAAATTCATTAGGACAAGAGGGTAATTGAACAAAAAAAAAAACACAAAAGATACGCACGAGATAAGATTTAAAAAGACATGCAGCCAATGGAGTAAATGGATAACTTAATGTAACTCTAAAAAAAAAGCGAGCAGTGGACAAAAAGAACACAATCGCGCGATTTTAAAATTCCCCCGTAAATGTTCTCAATGGTCCTTTTATTATTTAGTTCTCAGTAGACGTGTTTGAGATCCGAACACGTGTACCCTCGTTTAGGTTATTATACTGCGATTATTACATGTAAGTTAACTTAACCCTCCCGAGAAGTGGAAAAATGGTCGCGTTCAAAGAATGTCACGATCGACAGGTACGCAGCGAGCTGAAATAATTATTGAGCCGTCACACGCACGTAAGGTACACTTTGTGCGTTGCCAGGAAGCTTCTCACGCATTGCATATGCGTTTCATGAGTGCATGTGTAGAACTCAAATACATATTGTGATTTCGCGGTAATTTGATGCTCCCTCTTTGGAATAATCTCATGGCTATCTACGCTGTACATGTTGCACGGCGTCGACCAAGGCCACATATTTTTTTACACTAAAACGGGTATGTACTTGCTTTAACAGTGCCGTAAGGTGCTAGTCATTTGCACGTTCGGTTATGTTTTAGTTTGCTTTTCTAAAACTATATGCAACTGTGTTTTGGCAGGTGTTAAATTTGACCACTTGCGGCCCATCTCAAATTGCTTTTCCCAGGGAAATTCTCAGTCGTGTTTCCAGTGCACTTTCCTTAGCGGATTTTTCAGTGTAGCACCAAATATTTTTAATAAGAGTCTGACGAAGTGAGCAAAAAGCTGAAAAAGGCTTAACCTAACTAAGTGGTCAAATTTACTGGTTACCCAATTTGGATCAGGGGTTAGGTCACGTACGCAAAATGGTCACGCTAAGGATGAACTTACGAGAATTTTCAAATGTTATCTACGTTTTCGGTCATAAATAAGTCACCAAACCTAAAATACTTCTCTTTTACTAAGTTTAAGTTTTAGGAATACGTTGAAATTTACTTTTGGATATGCAGTATAAACTCAACAGATCATTTCTTCAAGTATAAGAAGCGATGTTTTTGTCATGAAATGTTTCGGAATGTTTTTAAGTTCGTAAACCGCTTCACTGAGTAGCGTTAAGAGACATGCTGGCACTTAACGCGTGATTAAGAAAAATTAAAAACGACTTTAGTTAACATTCACAGCTGCACAAAAGAAACAACGATACTGACTACATTCAATGGTCATTTATTTTTTTCTGTGTATTTTCGAAAAACTTACTTTATAATTAGTTTGAAATGAACATCGAATTCTGCACGCTTACATGGTGCTTTGGTGGCATCACGTTTTATTTAACTACCGAGACAAGACTTAATTTCCAACGGTCAAATTTTCCAGGTGTATATTTTGATAAATGAGCTTTCGTCTCGTATGGTTATAATGTCGAAATTTTAGGTACCAGGTGTCGCTTAAACCGGTTAAAGTTAGTCTTCATTTTTCTCCCAAAACATCGTGCAAAGTACGCCTCTATAAAAACGGCGATAAAAATCATACCAAAGAGAACTACATAAAATTTTTTATATTCTTTTATTGTGCAGGGATATTGTAATTATTGTGCAAAGTTTGATGGTGAATAGACTTGCTTAGCGCTGCCAACATCTTCCTAAAGTTGCGTGACGATTTGACCATTTAGGCAAGGCGAAAACGGCTTTTTTAGCGAGTTTTCAAACTTTTTAAAATTTCAACCGGTTAAAAAATCGCTGGAACTTTAAAATATTTTTTTCGAAACTAGTACACAGAAAGGGATGTTTTGGCAAAATGAAAAAAAATTCGATTTTTCGTCACTGAATTTCGAATCTCGAAATTTTCTGGCGGCTTCTCTTAAAGCGTCAGCTTTGAGACTCCCATCTCTTGTACAAAGTCAGACGTCCGATCAGTGTATAAATACAGTCCAATGTCCGAAACAGTTTTTCCTATTTTGGGGGACCAAGTCTTTGCATCACAGATCAAGACTAAGGAAGAGATTTCTGGGGGGACAACAACCCATGAAAGGTTAAGCATTTAGTCTCCCATCCCTTGTACAAAGTGTGTACAGTGTCCGGAATAGTTTAACCGCTTTTCGGAGACCAAGTCTTTGCATCAGAGTTCAAAGTCAAAGTCAGTTATTCTGTTCAGCGTATGTAGACAATCCTTTTTCCGTAACAGTTTTTCCCTTTTTTGTGAGACCAAGTCTTTGCTTCACTAATGAAGACTAACGAAGATATTTTTGGGTAACAACGAACCCTTTGTATCATAGATCAAAACTAATGAAAACTCCAATGTCTTAAAAAAGGAGTAGTTTTCTAAAAATGTTTCATCCCTCACATCGCTTATTTAATCTTAGCCCAGTTTCTTCACACGTTGTTATAGAGTGAAAAATTCGTGGAAGCATTTTAGCAAAAGTTAAAACTTATCTTGCTTGCATTTGTAATGTTTCTATGTTATCTACATCACTACTCATCTTATGAAATAAGCTGCACTGCCAAAACTCAAGCGAGATTAGAAGAGCATCTGCCTTGCTTGGGAAGGAAACAAGGAAACCACTCACACCTACAGAGAATGTCATCGAATTTTATGACATAAAGTTTTTCCGCTGTTGCGTTAGTATAAAAACACATATACGTATGCATTTGATCTGAATGCTTTCGTAAAGATGCTTTGCACCTTCGAATAGATACCAACTGAAATTGATTTCAGTTACAATGTAACCAATCATGCATGCTCTGTGCACAATTTAGTATTTCAACGGGCCAGGGGAGGGGCTTAAGTCTATCTTTAAATAAATCTTTTCTAGTGTGAATGGAAACTGATCCATATGCATTAAAAACAGTTACACATAAGCACAAGAACAAGCGTGAAACAAAACATTTGACTGATCTGGCCATGCCAAACTAACTTCATTTTAAAAAACAACTTTATCTCCACTAAACCTGCCGTCTATACAACAAGCATCCTCGTGCTCACTTTTTATTATTCTCTTTTTGTGCAGATATTAACGCTTATGCTTGTGCCTAAATAAAGAGAAACATGTCCATGAGAAGTGAGATGAGAGACATTTTTACTGCTGGCTATCACACGTAGGAATATTTGGGAACAATTTGAAAGTCTTAATTCAGGGTATAGATCCACCTTTGTCCACCTTCTTAAGAACGGCATCAACCATGGATACCATTTTGAATCACTGATGATGGTGTGAAATCTTCTACTTCACCCAGAAATTGTACACTACACATCTTCAGAGCATACTTTATAGCAAGTCTTCTTTACCTGCTTCATCAGCTAATACTTGGATTTCACAACAAAGCAATCATCAATTAAGATAAATCCAAAATCCATCCTTGAGGCTGAACCCATCATTCACTATTGGCAAAAAAAAACATTTTTTTCCAATGTTTTCCTTATGTTTAGATGTATAATGGCATAATTTGCACAAAAAGCTAGCAAATAGACATTTCCTTTTGGCAACCCCACTCTACAAATGTTTTTCTTTCATAAGTCAGCCAGTCTGTCGCTTTGTTGCCAACAACTATTCATCCTTTGCTTTTCTTCACCTTAAAAAAGGAATGTCTGTGAATCTAAGTTTGGCAGCAGAATTGAATAACTGGGATGCAGTTGAATATTTTTATAGAAACTGCACGGTATAAATTTAAATGTAATAATTTTAATTTAATAAATTTAAATTTAATAAAAAATGGAGTTCATTTGTTTTTAATTCCTTAAAAAGCAGTAAATTCTAAAAAGTAAAATTCTATCCATATTTATAACATAAATGAACATTGTACCCATCACTTGATTGGTAAATTCAGTTTCCAAGCAGATGCTTTATCAGGTTTAGAGCCCACGTTTGATCAGTGACAAATGGGTCCCTTTGAGAAAATCTAAATATCAGATTTTCACATCTTGGCATGTGTGCAGTCTGTCACTCAGTTACAGCCTGTATTCAGTCATTTAGTCGGTTCCAGTCACACAATCTCACACAAACATTATTGGTTTTTAAGTCCTTATTACATCCATTTTGAAATCACTGGTGGTTCCTGTAATCTGATTGGCTCTAATTGATGCAATTTATTCACAAATCACACCATTTTTTGGCTCTAAATCGCATCATTTTACACTTGACTGATTTTTTGACTGTAAAAGCGTTTCCAGTTCCGCTTTTTGTTTAAAAACCGGCAAAGTACTGCATCAATAAAATATTTGAATTGACCAAGTCCTGTATTTGGGTGATTTCAAAATGGATGTAGTAAAGTGGTAACTGAACCTTGTGTCATGCAATTTTGGTCTGAAATCATACTTGTGATTTCAAACCGAACTCGCACTGCACGCTAATTCGATTTTGAAATCACGCGTATGATTTCAGCCCAAATTGCACTCCACTCAATTCAATTACCATTATTTATCATTGAATTCATGTCGATGCAACCTTTCAGTTTGTTTATTGTTTACTGAGTCATTAGAAATAAAGTCTACTGATTGTTAATCAGTTGATATACATGTAGATAAGTCAGTCAGTCAGTCAGTCCCCTTGAGCCACATGTTTGACAGCTGGTCTATTGGGTGGTACAATGTAAATGCCTTGGGCAGTTTTTAGTCTGTCTCTGGACAGTCAAAAGATCCAGTGGTAAAGTAAGTTAATCAGTGGAAAAGTTATATGGCTAGATATTGATAGGGAAGTCATCAGCCACTCAGCCATCTGTAGTGATTAATAAGTCATTTCATCAGCAAGTTATACTGTCACTAAATGTAGAGACTGCAATTCAGTCAATGAAGCAATCAATTAGTTAGTTACTAAATTTAGTTAGCCAAAAACTTAATCAGTCAGGGAGTCATCTATGATTCATTGTATGGGTTATTCAATTAGTTTGTGAGCTATTTTTTCTGGTTGGTCAATTAGTCAGTTCACCAGTTAGTGAGACAGGGAACAAATTGGCAAGTCTATCGGTATGTTTGAGAATCAGTCATTCAGTACATCTACTGGTCAGGAAGTCTGTAGCCAGAATGTTAGAATGTGTATCATTCAGCAAGTTGGTCATTAAAGCCACAAGTTAATGAGCAAGTTGCTACATATGTCAATCAATTCAAAGCTTCAGCATCCCCCCCCCCTCCCCACCACAGGAAACCCCTCAGGCATTTCAACTTTTCAAGATTGGTTTGTTTAAATGCCCCTCAGAAAAAGAAATATCAGTGAACATCACTTTCTACACATTGACCAAGCTTCAAAACCACCTCCTTAGGGACCTTTTCTTCTGAGACATTCACTCACAAAAGTGAACTGTTTACCTTTAAACACCTCGGAGTCCATATTTAAAGACAACACTTGTATTCTGCAAGAAATAACTACCATTTTTGGTTCGAATTCCCCAGCCCAGCCATGCAAAGTTCAAATTCCCATCCACCAAGCACAGATGACAGTCAAATGCCCATGGGTTGCCCAGGGTGGGGCAGGGAATGTTAAAGCTTTGAATTGATTGGCGCAGAAGTCAGTCAGTCAATTAGAAAGTTAAAAAGTGAGTCTATTGAGTGAGAAATGGGCAGCTTCTCTTGTCAGTGGGTCTGATGGTCAGGTTGTCCATTAATCAGTAAGTGTATCAGTCATTCAAACCAGTAGCTAATAGAGAGTGTATTAATAAGCTTAGCTGGTGAGCCAGTTACTCATTAAATCAGTATAAACTGATTTAGGGGGTATATAGTCAAACTCTCCAGGCATATCAGCCCTGATGACATTTTAACTAGAGTTGATAAGATCAACACAAAAATGCCAGGCTACAATATAGACAAATTAAATTTTCTGTACACCAACAAATCTATCATTTACCACTCCTTTCAGCAAGTCAGTCAAGTGCACCAAATAATTTTAGTGGTTGTACGATGGACTAGCTTGGTGGTGGAAAATGTTATGTTGGTAGAGTTTTATTTCTACAAATAATCATGTTTTGGAAACAGTCTAACACTCCTTTTTTTTTTCCCGTTTTGCTAGTTATCAACAATACATGCACATTTCAATTAACCTCCTAATCAAGAGGTTGGCAGGTTGGCAGGTTGGCAGGTTGGCAGACCTGGCATGCTAATGACATGGGAGAACATTTTGGAAAGTGGGGTGGGAAGGGGGAAAATTGGGACCAACATGTAAGCCAGTAGTAAAACATCCCCAGTATCCCTAAGATGTCTCATATAATTCTCTGTTTTTACCATGTTAAAACCCTAACACTGTCCCCTGACTGTCTGTAATCATTCCTGAGTTGCCAGGGGGGAAAAATGGAGGGCAAATCCGTCCTTGCAGCTGGTCAATGTGCCTAGTGCCCAGCCCTTAATGAAAACCCTAGACTTTTGAGTAAACTTTATGAGCATCTATCGTATTTTTCTTGGAGGATAAGTTGATTAAATGGTCTTCATGCGGTGGAGTTTTTTTTCTGGGAAAATGTGATTTCAGATAAAAATACTGCATACTGTTTTCTCTTTTTGTTTTCTTTTGTGTTTTCTTTCGACATAACAAACATATCCAAATTAAAAAAAAACATGCAAAAAGAGATGGAAATGTACAAACTGAAATCTTTATGAGAACTCTCAATTCAACTATTTGATTTAAAACCTTTTTTCACCTGAGTGTAGGGGGGGGACATTCAGGTTTTTTCCACATTGCAATGTTAACCCTTTTTTTCAGTGCCGTATTGCAGTGAAGAGCAACTAGCAATGCAGTGTTTCAGTAGGACAGTAGAGAAATACAGTCAACCTGTAAATCATGTCAAAATCAACAACGGATACAGGAAGAAAATCGCGCTCTGCGAGAGCAACTTCAGCTAATGAAGGGAAATCTAGATAAAACAAAAGAGGAGCGAGATTCCCTGCAGATGGTAGTATCATTGCTAAGCAAGGAGCTATATAACTTTCGCCTTGACAGCAAGGAAGCTTTTAATGAGTCGCCTTCGGTTGATCCTAAGGTGTCGGATACAAAATGGTCGGATACAAAGGCGGACACAAAGCAAAACAATGGATCATCTAAATCTCAATCTTCCAAAACAACAAAGAATCACCAAAGCAAATCGAGCAAGAAAAAGCCGCCAAACAAGAGTTCTCACAACAGCTCTAATACTCTTAACCACAACCAAGAAAGATCCTCGCCGACCACCGTCATTATTGGCGATTCAATTATCAGAAACATACAAGGGTGGCAATTAGGGAAAGAAGTCGGCCACCGGGTTGTTGTAAAGTCCTTCGCGGGAGCTACAACAAGTGATATGTCACATTATGTGAAACCAACACTGGACAAGAAGCCGGACCAGATCATTTTACATGCTGGTACTAACGACCTTGGAAAACTATCCCCAAGCGAAATCGCCGATAACATCGTTG
>NC_142519.1:24841796-24866796 GCF_964205215.1 Stylophora pistillata | reverse complement strand
ATATTGGTTTATCGTTCCCTCTCATATCTAAAAGTTCCGTCGCCTTCGTAAGTTACTTTACGACGCAGGGATATCAAAGACGTTGTTAGGCCGCCATATTGGCATCACGTTCCTTGGTTCCCAGTATTTTCGGCAAAACTCGCAACGCAGCGCGCAAACTTAAGCGTCAACACGCAAGTACTTTAACTGCGTAGTCTGGGAGCATAGTTAGTATGCTGGGAGTAATTTTTAAGGCTCTGGGTGGATGTTGTGAGGCCCTATTAACTATTAGGCCGAACTTCTTCGAAAATTTTATCGTTTTTATTCTTGAATAGGAGTGAATGAGCGAGTCTTTGCGCGAGTGGAAAGCAGTGGACTTCAAGTGACTGCATCATCATGGTTGGCGTCATCAGTCATCACTAACATCGTTGCCATCAAAGGCTGCTAATTACGTGTTTTAATTGCATGATAAAAACGTTAAAATACATCTCTTTTTTTTTCTTTCTAGAGTTATGTCAAAGCTCTGTTTCCTCTTTCCGTGTGCGCCGATAGGTTCGGTTTCAAAGATTTGATCAGTAGGTAACTTCAACCAGTAGTCCTCTTTCCATTATTACAGTTGGACGTAGAAACGATCGACCTCGGTACATGTGTGGGGAATAAACCACAAAAAATGTCCTTTCAACTACTCAGAGCCTTAAGCAAGGTAACCCGCATCCTCGGAGACCCAGGGGCTGTGGGTCGATTTCAAGTTAGGGCATGAAGAGCCCCTGGGGACATTGTCTTACAACACTAGTTCCAAACGGTCGCAGTCGTTTTGCCATCTGATTGGTGCCAGAAAATCTTTGTGTTTTTCTGCCCAATCAGAGTGAAGTGTGCTTCAGAGTCCTTTCGTGTGTTTTAACACGGACATAAACCAGTAGCTCAGTTGCTCGCTATGTTTGTTTGGACCTTGCGATGGAGATTTGCGTGAGGTGAAAAGTTTCAGTCTCAGCACACAATGTAAGAGAAATCGATCAGATTGTCGGCGAAAATCTTACCGGAAATTGTACTGAATACTTTCGCAAGTATCACTAGAGAACGTGTTTTAAAGTTTGCGAGGTTTGTATACAACACGATGGTTGCAGTCATTGATATGTCGCTTTAAACGTTAAACGAGATTTAAGGTTAAATCTTTCTAGATTTTTTGCATAATTTGCTGTGACTGAAAGTTTGCCAATCCCGTGAAGTTTTTTCGTCAAACGGGCCACGCAGGTTTGTCGAGCAACTGGTACTTGCGCATCGTTCTGTGCGTGCCAAAATCTAATCTCATTTTCGCTTGAAAAAAAAGAAAAACTAAGCGTGGAAACTTTTGCTTATTAGATGTGGGTAGATGAGCCTGTACTACTAAGCTGACATTTGCAATAAAGCAAACCCGCCCTTTCCATCTAATATTTCTTGGTCTTTGGTTTTGTTTTTCCCATGGAAAACAGCATCGGATCGATTCCCAATGATCAAAGGTATTTAATTTGGTCTTCAACAATCGACAGAAGAGGTGAAATGACAGTGACCAAGGGACAAGAAGAGAATCCGTGGCCTTCCTAGCTCAAGAATTTCAACACTCTCGGCAGCAGTTGTAAGATTAAACTCTTTCCAAACCCCTTCGGTAACTGGCGGAAAACATCTCTCCTTCGCACTCTGCAACCTTGGCCGTATTGTGAACGACTTTACTACTAAGATTAGATTTTAGCCCGCACAGAAAGCAGAAAGCTACGTAGGCGAAAGCGCCAGTTGCTCGACATACCTACGTGGCCCGTGCGACGAAATAACTTCACGGGATTGGCAAAGTTTCAGTCACAGCAAATTATGCAAAAAATTTAGAAAGATTTAAGCTTAAATCTCGTTTAACGTTTAAAGCGAAGTATCAATGACTGCAACCATCGTGTTGTATACAAACCTCGCAAACCTTAAAACACGTTCTCTGGTGATACCTGCGAAAGTATTCAGTATAATTTCCGGTAAGATTTTCGCCGACAATCTGATCGATTTCTCTTACATTGTGTGCTGAGACTGAAACTTTTCACCTCAAGCAAATCTCCGTCGCATGGTCCAAACAAACATAGCGAGTAACTGAGCCACTAGTATATATTCGGGTTAAGACACACGAAAGGACTCCAAGGCACACTTCACTCTGATTGGGCAGAAAAACACAAAGATTTTCTGGCACCAATCAGATGGCAGAACGACTGCGACCATTTGGAACTAGTCTTGTAAGACAATGTCCCCAGGGGCTCTTCATGCCCTAACTTGAAATCGACCCACAGCCCCTGGGTCTCCGAGGATGGGTAACCCGTTTCCCATAGAGTTTTAAAATATCGTTAATAATGATATAAACTATAACATTCCCTAAACAATGGCCATGACTAGCATGTACAGATGAAAACAACCTGATGCAAGGAACGGTCAAGGACAGTTTAAAAAAAACTATTACATCTGTTACCACTGAATATATAAATATCTGCGTTAACAAGTTTAGCAGATGTTTGTTTTCTGCACGTTCTGAATGGAATGTTGTCCTCGATAAGTACGCATTCTGGTATGTCTCTTGCGTGTAGTTATTTGCATAGTGGTATATAAGTCTGAGGTTCACTGGTATTCATCCTTCGGGTTGTGAACGCCATCGCATACAGAACTTTAATTTTGCGTTGTTTATCTTATAGTGCGGGGAGTTTGGCCATTTGAGTGCCTTCTGTTCTAAGCCATCTGTTGCGCCAAAGAGTGACTCGCGCCATTCTTGACTAGACGTGGATTCAAGCTCAGAGAACGTTCTTGAGCATTCAGTTGAGTTTGATTTTTCTTCCTTTTTTGGGGGTAGTTACGACGATTTTAATGTTAAAAGCACTAGGAGCGGTGTCAAGGGTCGTTTGAGCGCCTCCATTGAATTTTGGAAGAGTACCTTGAGTGCTCCTGAATTTGTGCTTGACACCATCAGGCGTGGGTACAGGCTTCTTTTCGCGGATTATCCGCCCTCGTGTTTTTTGGCTAATAATAGATCGGCCTTTCAGCATTCTGAATTTGTGACACAAGCCATCTTGGAGCTTTTAGCCAACGGTTGCATTATTGAGCACAGTGTTCCGCCATTTTGCGTTAACCCCTTGTCAGTTGCTAAAGAGAAGAAGCTGCGCTTAGTCATCGATCTCAGGCACGTTAACAGCTTCCTTGTGAGGTTAAAATTTAAGTACGAGGATCTTCGCTCCCTATCTCAAGTCCTGGAGGAGGGGCACTGGTTCTTTACATGGGACCTTAAGTCCGGATATCATCATGTTGATATCTGCTTGGAGCATCAGCGGTATCTCGGTTTTTGTTGGCAGTTCAACAGCATGCCAAGATATTTTACCTTCATAGTTTTGCCCTTCGGCCTTAGCAGCGCCTGTTTTTACTTCACCAAATTGTTGCGTCCGTTAGTCCGTCGCTGGCGCTCTATGGGTCACAATAGCTTTGTTTATCTCGACGATGGGGCTCGGAAGTCTACCCGGTAAGTGTTCCGCCGCAGCAGCTGCCATACCCAAAAGAAAGAGCTCGACTCCTCAGGTCTCCTTGTGAATGAATACAGATCTCATTGGCATCCCATGCAAGTAGGCGAATGGCTGGGTTTCGTGATTAACACTATTACTGTGTCTTTTCATATTCCTGAAAGGAAGGTGGAAAAGCTGAAGAGTCTTTTAGGCTCTGTAATTGGAGATACGTCGTCCTCGTATCGAGAATTGGCCAGAATCGCCGGTTCTATAATTTCTGTAGCCTTGGCAGTGGGGCCCATTTCACGTCTTCTAACCAGGCAAATGTACCTGGCAATTGAGTCACGATCAGCGTGGGACCACACCCTTCGTTTTTCTCCGGCTCTTTTGGAGGAGTTGAGATTTTGGTACAGCAATATCGACTCGTTTAACGGCTATTCTCTTCGTCCACCCCCTGATTCGTCGACGGTTATTTTCTCTGATGCTAGCGATGTCGCCTTCGGCGGATTTTCGGCCTCCTTGGACGGCGTAATGGCTAGCGGCATGTTCACGTCTGAAGATCTTGGTCAGAGCTCCACGTACCGCGAGTTGAAAGCTATTTATTATGTTCTATTGTCCTATACGGAGAAGCTGCAGCAAAAGAGAGTAAAGGTTTTCTCCGACAATCAAGGCGCTGCGAGAATAGTTTTTGTTGACAGTTCCAAAGCCCACCTCCAGTCTGTTGCTATGAGCATTTTTGATTTTTGTTTTTCAAACGGGATCACCCTTGAAGTACAGTGGATTCCCAGGTCGCAGAATGAGAGGGCTGATCTCCTTAGCCGACTCGTTGACAAGGACGATTGGCGCGTCAATCCTTCAGTTTTCCGCCTCCTTGATGCTAAATGGGGTCCTCATACATTCGACCGCTTCGCCACCTATTACAATGCTCAGCTCCCTCGGTTTAACTCGAAGTTTGCCTCTCCCGGATGCAGTGGGGTCGGCGCATTGGCACAAGACTGGAGCGCCGAAAGCAACTGGATATGTCCCCCAGTTATTCTGATCGTCGATTCTGTCCGTCATCTCATGTCTTACCTTAGCCGCGGGACATTGATCATCCCCGAATGGCCCTCCGCTCATTTTTGGCCTTTCTTGCGTGAAGGCCTCTTCTCGGTTTAGCTCGTATGTCGCGGAAGTGTTTGTTCTGCCTGCAGTTGAGGATCTACTATTGGAGGGTCCTGGTCAGAAGCAGATCTATAAGTCTCGACCTTCTATTTTTCGTCGTTTTCCAAAGTTCAGAATGTTGGCTTCGCGTTTAGATTTTAGGTGAGTTGTCTAGCCTTCGTGGCATACTTTTTGAGCCTGGCGATGCACTTTTTCCGGTATCTTTTTTGGTTACGCATATTTGAATTTTTTGGCGCATTTTAGAGCCTGATTTGGCGCATGTTTTTAGCCTCATGTGGCGTGTCTTGAGGCCTAAGTTGGCCAGTGTTAGGCCCGATGGGGCGTTTTGTTTGGCCTGTAATGGCACCTGGCCTGTAGTGGCACCTGGATTCACTTTGCAATTTAGTAGGTATAGGTAAGTTTATGCCGCACAGCCGACCATCACGTTTGGAATATCCTCTTATACCGATATTGCCATTCTGTATGAGCTTGCGTTTTTCAGTTTTCCGTTGTCGTTTCGTTCACCTTGTGTTTTTTTTTTCAGATGTTCTAATTTCCGGGATTTGAAGCGACGTGGCAGCCTTGGAGGACCCATTACTACGCAGCTTGGTTCCAGATCTTCTTGATTTGCAGTTGGGATCCAGGGCCCCGTCTACCTTAACCAAGTACAAGTCAGGCTGGTTGAGATGGCGCGGATGGGCGTCCTCGAAGATTGGTGTCCCTGTCATTCCGGCGAAGCCCTTGCACATTGCACTTTTTATTACAGAACTTACGAACGTTTGCCTTGCGAACAATACGGGTGTCTCCCCCATAGAAGCTGTTGTTTATGGCATTAAGTGGGCCCACTCTATGGCTGGGCTAGAATTATGTCCAGCCAACCATCCCCTTGTGAAATCTTTTCTTGAGGGCGCGAAAAGAAAATTGGCGCGTCCTGTTAACCCGAAGGAGCCTTTATCCGTAGACACGCTGTAGGCAATTGCCGAATGTTATGTTGCGAGTAATTCTCTTGCCACTCTTCGTTTTTTGTGCATATTGTTAGTTGGTTTCTTTGGGTTTTTTCATATTGATGAAATTAACAGTTTTTGCCTTAAGGATGTGACCATTAATGCTGACCATATGTCTGTTATGTCTCCAAGCGAAAAAATGACCAGTATCGGGAGAGTCGCACCTCTTATCTTGCCAGGTCTGGGAAATCTACGTGCCCAGTTTCCATTACTGAACGAATTATTCAGGTTTTGTCGCAGTCTAATTCATCGCTTCCGCTTGTTCGTCGTATTGTAAGTCCAAATCTGGCGAGTATTTCCACGCTAGCAAGGTCGTTTCTAATTCTACTCTTAGAGAGGAATTCAAGAAGTACATCCAGCCCTTTGTTGACGACGTTTCAAAGTACGGCACGCATAGTATGAGGTCTGGTGCAGCGTCGAACGCCGCTTGTAGGCGCATACCGGGCGATTTATTGGATATGCATGCTGGGTGGAGGTGTCCTTCCTCGAAGAACATATACATTAAACATACAATTAAAGATCGTTTAAGCGTTTCAAAATCGCTTTTGCTCTGAGGGTATGCTTTACGCTAGTTTACAGTTTATTCTTGCTTAGCTGAAAGAGCTTTTCTTGTCATTAGTTTGCAATTACTTGTGCTTTTTTGCTGGTTTATAACTATTGTAGTTCTAGTTTACTATTTACTGCAATCAATTTATTTATCGTATTTATTATGTCCATCTATTTGCTGTAGCCTAGAAGTCCTGGCGGGGGACGTAAGTGGTGCCTGGCCCGTCCCAGATTTCCTGTCCTGTGTTTTCCCTACGGGGTTTTTTGAGGCAGGTTTTTTCTGGCCCCCCTGGTTCGCTTACTCGCAGTTGACACATCCGTTACGATTATAATCATATATCTCAATTGTAGTTCAATAAACTGATTGATGGCGTTGCTCGCAGCCCACAATCCAATGTTCTCCATGATTTGTTGTGTCTTGTTTTCATTTGGTTTTATTCGCTTAAGTTAGTGCAGAATAACTTTAACGCTTAATGACTTTCAGAAAAGGTTACAAATAAGAAGTACAGCGAGAGTGAGAGAAGATATAAAGCTCGACACTATGACACTTCTCTCTGGAGTAAACTAGTATTTTGTCCACTCCTGAAGCCACATAAATACTGAGAGGTCTATTTTCCCTCTCTCTCTTATTAATCCATATATTTATTTTTTGTTTTTGTTTGTTTATGTCACGGTTTTCATTCAAAGGTGCCTTCATGTCAAACTTTTTAAAACAATCGATGACAAACTGCTTAAAACTGAGAATCGTTATGCTGAATATGTGAAGCAACCCAACAAACCCTCGGGAGAAGCACTAGTATAACAATAACTGCTTTTATTATCCAACTACACTTCGTAAAGCACAAATAACGCCATAAACGAGTACAAATATTACGCGGTAATTCTGCTCTAGAGTACGGGTTAAACGGGTTTTCTCGCATCGCGCAAGCGAAGAATTGAATTGTAGTTACGAAAAAAAAAAATGGCGGACAATTTGAATCATATTTCCGACGACGAAGAGTCAGAATGGCTGGACTATACATCCAAGTTTATTAGATGAGTCAAACGAAGAAAAACAGCTAGACGACCTAGAAATTTCTTCATTTATTGAAGAAAAAAGAAGCAGCAACACGCCAATTCCATTCCGCTTCGCATACTTCTGTCACGCACTCCCCGTCAATAAATATCCGCGAAGTTCGCCCGCACTGAAATAACAGTTTGGCGTGTTGGATAATAAATAACTTATTAGACGTTTTGTTATGTAATATCGCTGAGTATTTTTACTCGTTATTTGTATTTTGACTCGCCCTACGGGCTCGTCAAAATACGGCACAACTCGTAAAAATACTCAGCGATACTACACAACAAAACGTCTAATAAGATATATTTATTAAGTGTCATAAAAGTGATGAGCAATTTCCTTGACTTACTAATGCATTTCTAGAGGAAACAACTCATGCACTAGAAAATTGCCAAATGTGGTCTTGGCTGGTAAAGTCCTTTTTTACAACCGCTATTTTAACTTTTGATAGGTAGTTTTTTAGAAAAGCTTTTCAAGATAAAACTTAGTGAGGTCGAAATGTCGTTCAAAATTATCATCACTAATTTTTATCTTGAAAAGCTATTTTAACTAAAACCCTTATCACCCACGGATATAAAACAAAATTATCCGGGGAATAAATCTCAAGTCAAAAAAATGTTGCCTTATCGGAGCAGATCTAAAAAGGAAACATGAAGACTGTTCGGCGCTTTCTAAAAGTTATTGTGATAAACACATTTCCGAATATATACATCACATAATGGAAAGCTTATTTGAAACAAATTATTTGAAATTTCATTGTTTTGACTAAAATTACTATCTTTGCGGAAAAATAACTTGAAATTCGATTTACTTAACCAACCAATCACGGCTTCTAAAAAATATCATCAGAGCTCAATTCGCTTGACTACGTAATTTAACACTCTCGAAAAAAAGGGCTTTTATAATTTGAAAATTTCCAAGCCGGTTTCCATGAAGAGAACATTAATAAGGTTCCTGTTCCAGGTAAATACAAGTAGCTATTAGATGAGCTTTTTTGAGAATGTTTTGCTGGATGTACCATTTTCGTCCCTTACAGAAAATGTCCTTCCACCACAAGGAAACAATTGACATTTCTAAGCTTTCTAAGTCCATTTTATTCCAATCAAGTGCGTCCACTTTACTCGTGCCTACCAAGGTGTAGTTGACTTTGGCCAATTTTCAAAATCAAATGTCACGTTGTCGCCAATGAGCATAAATGAAGCCCACTGAGATACTTTGTCAAAGCCTTTACTTCTCATCCACTTCCTGGCCTCGTGAAGAGATTCGCTGGCACTTTTACCGCGGAACAAATGATCGTAGAAGCAATTCATGAACTCTTCTGTTGCTTCATCCTCCAGTGCCCATCGTGCCGCTAACACCGAGCGAGCACCAGATCCTAAGAACGCTCGGGCGATACCAATAACTCCCTCTGCTTTGACCTGTCCACGTGCACTGTGACAACAGCTGAGTACAACCAGTTTAGCACGCACCTGAACTTCTGAAATGTCCTGCATCGTCAAAAGGTAGTCTTTCTCTCGTGGAGGACCGTCAATGGGGCCTTTAGGAGAGAGAACAATCTCTCCTCTATCAGGACTACCATGGGCAGCAAAATGTATCAGGCTTACTGAATTTATCGCTTGAAGTACAGCCTGTTTTGTTGCGCGGTCTCCAATCAAGGGCTTGACGCCAAGACGACTTCCAATCGTCTCTGCTTCCTTTCTTGCACGTGGCAATGGTGGTACTAAACTGCGTCTATCTTGGTACAATACCTCTCTAACCTCGGGATCACCGACTATCAGCGCACCACTCTTACTGTGGTACTCAGGAGGACTGTCCTGAATAAGCTTCAGAGTAGTCAAGGAGGGAACGATCCGGATCCTGAATGTGTCCGAAAAATATTTGCCCTCTTTATCGGTTAAGGCTGCAAATGGCACTTGGTACATGCAAGAATCAGGGACAATTATAATCTCAGGCTCTTTCAGAAAAACGGCCACAGAGGCGATGATTATCTTATGACACAGGTGGAGATTCGTTTTAGAGATGTCTTTTGCAGGATTGCGGAAGCTTTCTTTTAAAAACTCGTCTAAGTCAGGGACTAATCCAGTCTCTTCGTTTTTGATCGGGCTTGCTTCCTTTTCTGAAAAATGAATAGCTTCTGTTGCTTTGAGAATCCAAAATCGTACATCCGCTTTACCAACCGAAATGTAAAGGCATGTAGAGTCAGTTTCCTTTGCGATAATGTTCTGAATGCCACACCAAGATTGTGGGTTGCCTGAAATCTCCTCTTTAACAGAGTATTGAGCTGCCATTAAGTCGGCTAGGCCTCTTGCCCGTTTCAACTCTTCGACGTAAAGAGCGCCTTGTGGATTCCCGGTGGAGGAAAGCAACCAACTGAGCACCTGGTAGATATGGGTACCGTGCTCCTCTAAAAGAGATATTTTAATCTGATCGCTGTCTTTAATAAAACCTCGTAAAGTATCCAATTTGTCAGTGCAACGATAAAGATACGAAAAGGCCTCTTTAAAATCGAATTGTAATAACCTTAACGCTGCTAGATAACAAAGGCACCTAAACTCAGTCAGGTTGTGTCCAATATCCTTGCTTAATAAGAGACCCTTCTGAAGGTAATTTTCAGCCACGTCATAATTACCAAGGAATACAAAACATGTTCCTAACTGTGCGTAATCGATTGCTTCAGCTTCTCTGAGGCCCAAGTCCAAGTGAGTGGCAAGCGCCTTCTTAAAATAGTCTTGAGCCTTAGTATATTCACCACGCTTACAAGAAATACTGCCAAGGTGACTGTAATCTGCCGCTTGTCCTTCTCTGTCACCGGTTTCAATTCTCATTGCACGTGCTTTCTCTACATAATCCTCACCCTTTTTAAATTTACCACGTTTTAAAAACAAACCTGCTAAGTTTCTATAAATATTGGCCTCAATTCTTCTGCAGCCAATTCTCTTTGCTATTGATAGCGCTGTGTAGAGACACTCTTGAGCTTTGTCATGGTCACCAAGCATTCCAAACATTGCTCCGAGGTTTCCGTTGCTTATTGCTTCTCCTTCTCTGTCGCCAATTTCTTTTCTAACACCGAGTGCTTTCTCTTGATACTCTCGGGCCTTGTCATATTTACCAAGCGATTCGAACAATGTTCCTAGGTTTCCGTAGCTTCCTGCTTGTCCTTCTCTGTGGCCGATTTCTATTCTGATAGCGAGTGCTTTCTCTTGATACTCTCGGGCCTTGTCATATTTACCAAGCAATTGGAACAATGTTCCTAGGTTTCCGTAGCTTCCTGCTTGTCCTTCTCTGTGGCCGATTTCTATTCTGATAGCGAGTGCTTTCTCTTGATACTCTCGGGCCTTGTCATATTTACCAAGCGATTGGAACAATGTTCCTAGGTTTCCGTAGCTTCCTGCTTGTCCTTCTCTGTCGCCGATTTCTATTCTGATAGCGAGTGCTTTCTCTTGATACTCTCGGGCCTTGTCATATTTACCAAGCGATCGGAACAATGTTCCTAGGTTTCCGTAGCTTGATGCTTGTCCTTCTCTGTCGCCGATTTCTATTCTGATAGCGAGTGCTTTCTCTTGATACTCTCGGGCCTTGTCATATTTACCAAGCGATCGGAACAATGTTCCTAGGTTTCCGTAGCTTGATGCTTGTCCTTCTCTGTGGCCGATTTCTATTCTGATAGCGAGTGCTTTCTCTTGATACTCCCGGGCCTTGTCATATTTACCAAGCGATCGGAACAATGTTCCTAGGTTTCCGTAGCTTGATGCTTGTCCTTCTCTGTCGCCGATTTCTATTCTGATAGCGAGTGCTTTCTCTTGATACTCTCGGGCCTTGTCATATTTACCAAGCGATTGGAACAATGTTCCTAGGTTTCCGTAGCTTGATGCTTGTCCTTCTCTGTCGCCGATTTCTATTCTGATAGCGAGTGCTTTCTCTTGATACTCTCGGGCCTTGTCATATTTACCAAGCGATTGGAACAATGTTCCTAGGTTTCCGTAGCTTACTGCTTGTCCTTCTCTGTCGCCGATTTCTATTCTGATAGCGAGTGCTTTCTCTTGATACTCTCGGGCCTTGTCATATTTACCAAGCGATTGGAACAATGTTCCTAGGTTTCCGTAGCTTCCTCCTTGTCCTTCTCTGTGGCCGATTTCTATTCTGATAGCGAGTGCTTTCTCTTGATACTCTCGGGCCTTGCCATATTTACCAAGCAATTGGAACAATGTTCCTAGGTTTCCGTAGCTTCCTGCTTGTCCTTCTCTGTGGCCGATTTCTATTCTGATAGCGAGTGCTTTCTCTTGATACTCTCGGGCCTTGTCATATTTACCAAGCGATTGGAACAATGTTCCTAGGTTTCCGTAGCTTCCTGCTTGTCCTTCTCTGTCGCCGATTTCTATTCTGATAGCGAGTGCTTTCTCTTGATACTCTCGGGCCTTGTCATATTTACCAAGCGATTGGAACAATGTTCCTAGGTTTCCGTAGCTTACTGCTTGTCCTTCTTTGTCGCCGATTTCTATTCTGATAGCGAGTGCTTTCTCTTGATACTCACGGGCCTTGTCATATTTACCAAGCGATTCGAACAATGTTCCTAGGTTTCCGTAGCTTCCTCCTTGTCCTTCTCTGTGGCCGATTTCTATTCTGATAGCGAGTGCTTTCTCTTGATACTCTCGGGCCTTGCCATATTTACCAAGCAATTGGAACAATGTTCCTAGGTTTCCGTAGCTTCCTGCTTGTCCTTCTCTGTGGCCGATTTCTATTCTGATAGCGAGTGCTTTCTCTTGATACTCTCGGGCCTTGTCATATTTACCAAGCGATTGGAACAATGTTCCTAGGTTTCCGTAGCTTCCTGCTTGTCCTTCTCTGTCGCCGATTTCTATTCTGATAGCGAGTGCTTTCTCTTGATACTCTCGGGCCTTGTCATATTTACCAAGCGATTGGAACAATGTTCCTAGGTTTCCGTAGCTTGATGCTTGTCCTTTTCTGTCGCCGATTTCTATTCTGATAGCGAGTGCTTTCTCTTGATTCTCTCGGGCCTTGTCATATTTACCAAGCGATCGGAACAATGTTCCTAGGTTTCCGTAGCTTGATGCTTGTCCTTCTCTGTCGCCGATTTCTATTCTGATAGCGAGTGCTTTCTCTTGATACTCTCGGGCCTTGTCATATTTACCAAGCGATCGGAACAATGTTCCTAGGTTTCCGTAGCTTGATGCTTGTCCTTCTCTGTCGCCGATTTCTATTCTGATAGCGAGTGCTTTCTCTTGATACTCTCGGGCCTTGTCATATTTACCAAGCGATTGGAACAATGTTCCTAGGTTTCCGTAGCTTGATGCTTGTCCTTCTCTGTGGCCGATTTCTATTCTGATAGCGAGTGCTTTCTCTTGATACTCTCGGGCCTTGTCATATTTACCAAGCGATTGGAACAATGTTCCTAGGTTTCCGTAGCTTACTGCTTGTCCTTCTCTGTCGCCGATTTCTATTCTGATAGCGAGTGCTTTCTCTTGATACTCTCGGGCCTTGTCATATTTACCAAGCGATTGGAACAATGTTCCTAGGTTTCCGTAGCTTGATGCTTGTCCTTCTCTGTCGCCGATTTCTATTGTGATAGCGAGTGCTTTCTCTTGATACTCTCGGGCTTTGTCATATTTACCAAGCGATTGGAACAATGTTCCTAGGTTTCCGTAGCTTGATGCTTGTCCTTTTCGGTGGCCGATTTCTATTCTGATAGCGAGTGCTTTCTCTTGATACTCTCGGGCCTTGTCATATTTACCAAGCGATTGGAACAATGTTCCTAGGTTTCCGTAGCTTCCTGCTTGTCCTTCTCTGTCGCCGATTTCTATTCTGATAGCGAGTGCTTTCTCTTGATACTCTCGGGCCTTGTCATATTTACCAAGCCATTGGAACAATGTTCCTAGGTTTCCGTAGCTTGATGCTTGTCCTTCTCTGTCGCCGATTTCTATTGTGATAGCGAGTGCTTTCTCTTGATACTCTCGGGCCTTGTCATATTTACGAAGCGATCGGAACAATGTTCCTAGGTTTCCGTAGCTTGATGCTTGTCCTTCTCTGTGGCCGATTTCTATTCTGATAGCGAGTGCTTTCTCTTGATACTCTCGGGCCTTGTCATATTTACCAAGCGATTGGAACAATGTTCCTAGGTTTCCGTAGCTTGTTGCTTGTCCTTCTCTGTGGCCGATTTCTATTGTGATAGCGAGTGCTTTCTCTTGATACTCTCGGGCCTTGTCATATTTACCAAGCGATCGGAACAATGTTCCTAGGTTTCCGTAGCTTGATGCTTGTCCTTCTCTGTGGCCGATTTCTATTCTGATAGCGAGTGCTTTCTCTTGATACTCTCGGGCCTTGTCATATTTACCAAGCAATTGGAACAATGTTCCTAGGTTTCCGTAGCTTGATGCTTGTCCTTCTCTGTGGCCGATTTCTATTCTGATAGCGAGTGCTTTCTCTTGATACTCTCGGGCCTTGTCATATTTACCAAGCGATTCGAACAATGTTCCTAGGTTTCCGTAGCTGGATGCTTGTCCTTCTCTGTCGCTGATTTCTATTCTGATAGCGAGTGCTTTCTCTTGATATTCTCTGGCCTTATCGTATTTACCAAGTACTTGGAGCAATATTCCTAGGTTTCCATAACTTACTGCCTCGCCTTGTGCATCACTATTTGTTTTCATAATGGTCAGCGCTGACTCATAAAATCTTCCGGCCTCCGCGAACCTATTTTGATCGTAGAGTATCTTTGCTAGTCTTAACTGTAGCCATCCTTTTCCTAGAGTATCATCTGATTCATGAAATAAGAGTAGTTGTTCTCTGACGTATTTTTCAGTAATTTTGTAGCCAAATAATGTGGAGTACGCCTTTGTTGCAGTGGTAAAGATATCTTGGTAAAGTAATTTAGCCATTGGACTGTCCTGTCTAAATCCTCGATTGTGTAGGTAACTGAAACATTCACGGCACATTTCGATGGCTTCTAAAACACGGCCAGTGATGAGAAGAAAAATTGCAACAGCTATACCTATGCTGATAGCTAATGTGGTTGTAGCGTCCTTTTCTGTGTTGTCCATCATAACCTTGTTCGCTGTTGGTGTCAGAATTAAAGGAAATCAAATATAATACATCCGAGAGGAGGGACTCAGACAACTCTTACGCAGTAGCGGTTTTACAGTGTAAAATTTTGTGCTTAAGAGGAAAGTATTTGGGTTAATACTAGGAGGGGTTGGGAAGGTTCACAAGGAGGAGAACACTGACAGAAATTTGACGTAAATTTAAGTTTCCGCCGCCTCGATCGTGTAAGATATATTTGCTTCGATTCAATGAAAATGCCTTCCAGTGTATTTCCACTAATTCATGGCTTTTACCATTTGAGATTGAAAACATGAAAAATCTAATTTAAAATGTGACTTCTTTTCCCGTTGACTGATGAACTAAAATAAATATGTTTACTTTGGAAAAGAATGAGATTGGCCTCATATTTTATACAAAATCATGATTTCAGTTCACGGCGGCAGCTATGGATGAAAATAGATGAGATTGAGAAGAAAGAAACCGTATTGGTTGGTTGGGGCTCCATATGATCTTATCTTAAGTTTATGTATCATATACATTGTTCCTCGCTTTCCAGTTAACTTTCTAGCCAAAAACTATGGCAATTCTACATAATTTATAACTCATTTGAAGAGGCGGTATCTTGTCAGAACAGTTCTCTTTTTTAAAGGTTAAGGAGGATTTCACAGCCCCTTGGAGAATTATGTCGGCACAACCAACTAAAAATGGAGTAGAACTCCTGACACTCAGAAAAAGCAAAATGGCGCTTCCGCGAAAGTGAAAGGTTTTTAGCCAACTTTCACTCCGTGAGCTTCCGTTGGCATGCACTTTTTAGATAGTCAAGTAGGTATAAAACTACTAAAAATAACGTTGAGGGCCGGGCAAACCACGAACCCTCATTACACTCTCAGAGCTATTTTTTCATCAGGGGATTTAAAAATTTCCGGTTTTCCACTTTCTGAATGTTTAATGATAACGAATTGACTTGTTCATTTCCGAAAGCCAGAGGAATCAAACTCGAGTGTCAACAATCAAAGTGACACTATGGTGAAATCACCGATAAACTAAGCAAAATACAATTAAAACATACAGTGATGTTTCTGAAATTAAAGCCAACGATCCTGTGGTTCCAGGATACAGAATAACGTTGGCATCCCAAAAAAGTCCTCCTCAAAGCTTTCTCGATAATCCTAAGGCCGTGTTAACGCCACGAATTTGCATGTCAAACCTCTTCCTAACCCTTTTTCATTGTATGAATATTATATCGAAAGGAATCGAAATTGCTAAATAGGAGCGTTTCAGGGACACAGGAAAAAATATTGACGAGACTGCTAAGACAGAGGCAGCGAGCGTTTTGAAAAGTGCAGGGGGGGGGGGGGAAGGGGAGGCATACGCATACCCCTACTCAAATTTTCCAAAATGCACGTTGCGTTGTCCGTTGGCACAAGCAAACCAATCTGTAATCTTTACAGTACTTTCATTTTTCCCGGTCCAGTCTAAATCTTTCAGCGAAGCATTTGATTGAGTTCCCTCAGACAAAATTAACTCAGCTAATTTCCTAGACGTGCTGATGAACGTGCTAATTTCCTGACGTGCTAATTTCCTAGACATGCGGATGAAAGAATTTATAAAAAGATCACAAGATTAAATATCTTGCCAAATTCTATGCCGCGCTAAGGATATTTTTGGCAGCAAAACGTGGGGAGCGGGGCGCTGAGCCTCCCTCCAAAAAATTTTAGTTGGGGCGGGGAGCACTGCAGCCCTCCGGCCCCCTACTCCGCCGCTATGTGACAGCAGTCACAATCAGCAATATAAAAGTATATACATGTTTATCTGAACTTTGGGCGCAAACTTAGGACTTGGAAATTGAGATTAACACAAAGGAAACCTCTTGGGCGCTAACGTAAGAGTTAACTCGCGCATGTCCACACGTCACGAACTTGTGTAACACAATGCAATGTAATGCCATACAAATTTCACATATTCACAAGCAAAGATATCATTTGAAGTTAGGAAAGCTCTGCGATTAAAATAAGATGAAATGAAATAAAAGCCGAATTACACGTAACATCACCCGCACAATAAGAGAATGAAGTGGACCACCATATGTCCTTAAGTCCGCTCTTGATCGTAAAACGAAAGAGTTTTTGAATGTTTTGGCTTCTTTTTGCAGGAAATCCTTGCAAAATTAGATTAGAAATTACAACTCAGATTTCTTCACCGAAAAAATTAAACCAAAAAAGATAGACCCACCGCGTGGTTTGTCACTCTGACACACAAAGTAAGAAATTAGAGAGCAGTGAGAAAAATGAAACTGAATAATTCAGGATTAACTCAGTTTTTGAAGCTAGAAATGTTCTGTGTCCATTTTGATGAATATCTCATTCAAAAGTACTTGAATGAGATATTCTGATGAAGGTTGATTTTCTCTGGATATCGAAGAAAATAAACGCAATGGTATGCAGATGATAGTAAAGATAAAGTCAGGGAATCATCAAAAGTATCAGTGTTTCCATCTTCATCGATTAATTAACCCTTTAACTTCCAAGATGTGATTGTAAATTCTCCCCTCTAGTTGCTACACATTTCCTGAGATTTGGTAATGAATCATGATAACAACTTCGACCCGATAAGTTTGATATTTCTCATGCATATTTACTGGATGATGATTGTATATTATGAGGGGAAGTTACATTTTAATTAATTTTGGAACGATTAAAGTGTTAACAGCCGGACCAAGTCATATCTCTCCGCTTATTGAGTTGTTCGCCAAATTTTGGATGTATTTCGCAAATATGAAGGCCATAAAGTAAAGCAAATAATCTTTTCCTTCTTTCGCCTCATTGATGATAAGTTATCCCACTGCACACTGACAATGAACGCTTCGATGGCTCAGGAGACAAACTATGATACCATAGCATCTTTCATTTTTTTTTTTTAACATATATGACGGCTTTCCCAGCCGCCATTTTTATTATTAGAAATAACAATCCGTTGATTAGTTGCTAAAAGTTCCCATGATTTTCAAGAAACGTTCAACCTGTTCAGGATAAAATATGAATGCAGAAGTAAGAGTTTAACCTTTGCTATCTTCTTTGAGGTGATGGAGGTTTATTTTTCAATTCGTTTGTTATTTTAAATTTCAGTGTGTTAAATGTATAGCTAGTAAACGGAAACAAAAAACAAGTTCCTAATTTTTCCTTGTACTTATCTCGGAAGTAATGATTTCCTATTTTCAGTGTTTTTTGTCACATACTTCCTGTCAAAGTTTTCATTTTCCATCAGGTCATCACAACTCGGAAATAAATGTGTTATACATCCATATTAAGGGGAGGGGGACTTTTGGTGCATTTCACCCCTCTTTTGTGACACGGCTGTAGCACCCCCTCCCCCTTTCTATCTTTTGAAAAAGGATGTGAAATATCTAGAGGCACATAGATAACAGACCGTGCGTTACTGTAACGGTGAGAATATTATCAATGTCTTTACTACTTACAGAACAGATCATTTACTTCTGCTGCACTGAACCATTCACTCTCAACACGCGGTGTATTAGACTTTGATCGTATCTGCCCTAGAAAGTGAAACTTCTCTGCACTGCAAGAAATCATGATACATGACATCAAATAAGAAAAAGCAATTGCTCAAAATACGAAAAATAGATTGCTCTTCAGAGAAATTTTCGATGAGATGCAGGGAAAACTAAAATATTGACACAAATAGGATGATAGCTTCACGGGTTCAAAGATCATTACTAATTTTCGAGTACAAAAACAACCTCAGCCGTAGAGAATTCTTATCATTATGCAAATGATCGCTCGATATACTGCTCTCAAATTGCGAGTTCTTTGTTTAAGGAAGAAAAGAGACAATGACAACGTAAAAGTAGCGGGAAAGACCACTGTGAGTTTTAAGAAGAATATCAAACAGGTACAAGGAACAAAGTATAAGAATCACCACTTTATTGTAGTCTAAGTTCAATCCCCTCTATCTCTTCCCTCAAAGAAAGATAACTGTTGATAATTACCTGGAAAGATTCAAGCTGGATCAGTTCACCCTCATGTCACCTGATTCTTACGATCTTTCGTTAAATTCTGGAGAAATGAATAAAGGGGTAAGTTTCTAAAGAAATTATGGTGCCGCGTCAGTGAGGGGAAGGGGGTACATTTATAAAACAAGATCATTCCGTTTTATCAACTGATTTAATAATGTAAATTAGCCACCATAAAGAGTTCTTGAAGCTGCCATTTCGAGCTTTCGCCCTTCGTTTAGAACGAAAGACGAAAGGCTATCACTCGGCACATCATAAGCTCACTGCACTGGCTAATTTACGTTATTCTGGATAAAACTTATAACGGTAGAAGTGGTCGGTACTGACGTCTTGTCAGACCGAAAACACCGATCAACGACATCCGTTCTACTTATTTTGTAGCGACTTTGTCTTCGATCGATATCATACAAATCCCACCAACTGAAAAATAAAGAGTTCACGAAAGAGTCAGTCATGACATGTAGATATCTTACCATTTACAGTCAGAAGCTTCGGTTGAACTGTGATCGATCTTGTGATAAAAATCAAAAGAAATAAATGCCAAGGCCTGACGTCCCCTGCTATACAAGTTACAATTTATTTCAGTTTTACAAACTCAAATGGCATCGTCAATAATTAAATTTAGATGTTCAAAACCGAATTACGCGAACAGAGATGGAAAATAAAAGAAAACACAAAGAAAATTGTTATAAATCTCTTCTTATCTTCCTTCCAGCGTAATAAAATGAACAAATGAGTTTCATTTATCTGTCCGTAACATAGAAATTCTATTTTTTCCGAATCTAAGATTCTTTTTGCGGGGAGTTTGCTTGATAATACAACGTTGTGGTGGACTGAAAAGAGGTCGAATTAAAAGTTAGCAAAATAGAAAGAATAGAAAGAAACTGTGATGTTGCGTTGGTGAGGGAGTAAAACAAGGTAATTTTGGTTTTCTTAACTGAGTTGATAATGTAAACTGGCCACCGTAAGGAGTTCAAACACAATCTCGGAATAGGTCACCTAGTGGTGTCCTTTTCGTCATCTTCTTGTTTCACTAATGGACATCTTTTTGCAATAAGCGCAAGTTATGCAACAGATGGCATTGGCGGAGGTGCTCGTGAAGTGATCAGCAATCTCAATGGATCGTTTTGGTCTCGATATTTTCTCAACGTTACGAATGAAAGGACAAGTTTTGCATCGTGCGCGAACCCATTTGAAAGTTTCAGGTTAATCATTAGTTTGTATTGAACTTTTGACCGATATGTAGCCCATTTTTTGTCGCGTTTGAATGAAATAAGTGGAATGTGCGAAAAGATAGTACCAGTCTCCTGAATCATTTTGAAGTAAAGTTTTAAGAATGGTGGATGTAACTGCGTAGTTGTGATGGTTGCTGGTTTCGAAACGATCAGGGACGCGTATTTCGTGTGCTTTTCATTTATGTTTTATTTTTATCAATGAATCTTTCGTTAGTTAATGATTGTTACCCATAGAATCGTTATTTCTGTCATGCATCAGATATTGTATTTCACTTTTCATCATATTAGTTCGGTTGCCGTTGTTGCTATCAACTTATTATCTGCTATCGTTTTAATTAGTGGCTAGACCAAAGTAAGTCATTCTTTATTTTGTGTTTACGATACTTCTTTTGTTTGTATTAATGCTATTTCTCGCACTCAGTTATTATATAACTCCTCTTCATAACCGCCATGATAGATTTGCTTTCCTCCATTTGTGGACGCCATCTTGAATTTCCCACAAGAAGTTTGAAATCGTCTTCGGACTGTCAAAAGTTTGCGCATGCGCAAATCGTAACACTGTCCCTTTTAGTGACTGACAGTGAACGTAAATAATGTACCTTTTCATTTATACTTAGTTTACTCCTATAGTCTCTTTGATAAAGGCGGGTAAACAAAAGGTTAATTCTGCTCGCCTATCCGGCTTTATATGAACCCGAGATAATATGAGATAACATTTGTAATCTTTCATTTTTAACCCTCAGCTGTAGTCCTTTGATTACACTGCTGGCGTATTTTTCAAATATGCAGCCAGACTTAATGGGATATGAAATTCGAATGATCACCTGTTGATTGGTTTTCTTTTTGGCAAAGAACGATAGGTTTCTTCTACAACAGAATGCGCTCTCTACTTCCTGAGATTGTCTCTGTGTGTATCCATCAACACTGTAGTGCACAGTGATTTAGCAAACCAGGCCACAACACGTCCCTTGCTGATAGGCCAGCTCAACAATGCTTCAGTTGATTCTGGCATGGAGGATTTCGAAAACGTTGGTGGTTTCCAGCATTATACCAATGTTTCAAGGAACTGGGAGACTAACATAAATTTACTTTTATCTATTTGGTTCAGGTGGCTTTAGTTAATCCCGACACTTATCTGAAGTCAATTCAAGAGTAATCTGCTCTGACAGGTGGACCTTTGAGTTAACAACTGTGTGAAAATCGACTAAAAATATGAAATTTCACATCTTGAAAGCTCTTTTCTACCACAATTAACAGTAACTTCGTGATCTCATTTGGCAATTTGCTGTTGTCTAGAAGAGTACAGAGAACGCTGCTCGCGTCAACGTGTCACTCAGCATGTCACTGAAAGAATCGTTTTATTTCACGCCAAAATTGTGGTAGAATCAAAACAGCAAAGATTTGGCGTGGCTTTCATTCTTATTGAAAACGGTATTCTTTATCACAGTGGTCATAATTTGTTCCTTTTTTTTCCTTGGTGACGTAATCGAAGCGCATGTCTTTTTTAACTTCTGACTTCTATTGGGTCGAGGACTTTTACTTCACGCAAGTGCTCCTAAAACTAGAGCAATTAAATAAATAAATGAATAAAAGAACTCTGAAATTTTCACTCTGGACGCGCGTTTCCTGCTGCCCAAGGACGGTGCAATTTTGTCAAACAAAGTCAACCAAGTGCTTTTGCAGAGGCAGAGCGCGTTTTTACGAAGCTCCGTCCCCCTTAAAACCTTTTCTAAATGTATTGACGAACTTCCCTCGAAACCAAGTTACATAAGATGGCTAAGCCATCAGAGTTTCTGTGTAACACAGTTTGATGTTACATAATTACGGCTGACAAACATTGTTAAAGGTTTGAGACACTTTAGAACCATTACAATGTTTGGTCAAAGCTTCAATGAAAAGAAACATCACTTTAAATGGAACTCAGTCTACACGTTTATGACAAATTTGTAGAACGGCTTTCTTTTTTCCCTTTTATCCATATTGTTCTGCCAATCATGTTAAAAAATTAAGCAGTAGGAGATAAAGTACATGAAGTGGGTCGAAAATGAAGTTTGAAGGGAATCATCGCTTATCAACGACAATTTACTAGCACTATCTTTCAAAAATAATTGTACCTCTAAGTTCTAATCAATCAGCCCCTGCTGTCCCCAATACGGCAGCATATGCAGTCAACAAGTTGACAGCCTGCCTCGTTTCCAATAGCAACCTGGCTTCTAGCAACCAATCACGCGCTACATTTTTAGGCTCCCCGCGAAGCTGATTTACCACTCGCTTCGCTAACTCCAGATCTCCACGCCGAAGGTAGTACTATGCGCGCGCTAGGAGATCAAAAGTATGTTTTACGGGATCAAATGAATCGAAAATTAGGAAAGATTAGATGTACGACAGCACGTGAATCCATGGTGAAGCTCCGTTTTCTCCTATCATGGCTACTCGTCGACACCATCTCCGGATCTTGTAAAAGCGACGCGTCACATTCTCTTCGTTCAGCACTCCTCTTAACACAGCCTCTTCTGGTAAAGAGTTAAGAACTTGTGAGACCAGTGGATTCTCTTCCGCCGCATCGTGAATGGCTATCAACTGAGGCAGCAGCGGTTTTGGTTGAGTAGCACCTTTGTCGATAGCTGTAGTCAGCGACTGACAAGCTGTCCACAGATTTTGCGCCTGCTTATTTTGTTTCTCAACATCTGCTCTTCCCTCTATCACTGATACTACACCTCGTAACTGAGCAAGAGCCCCAGCTAACTGCACCTTAAAAGCCTCTTTTTCTGTGGCCAATTTTTGTTGTAAGTCATCTTTATACCTGAGAAATGACACTGTTGCATTAGAAAGGGTAATTGTAAATGTAGCCCGTAACATGTGTATGTAGGAAGTCTAGGGCGGGGAGTGGGGCGGGGAGGGGGAGAAGAAAGATATTTGTACTTGTTTTGTTTTTCTGGATTCAAGAATTCCATATTATTTTATTCAATGAATTACTCTGGAAATCTTGATAGGCGTAGATAGATAGGTAGATAGGCGTTTATTGAGAAGAATACCTTAATAGCAGCTGGAAGCTGAATTGCAAAGGTGTACAAATTATGTAATAGAACTATACAATAAAATCAAACCTAAAAGGGAACTAATTTACATATACAATTGTAATAAATATTAGCTAAAATGTCTTGCGCTTGCCGGAATGAAAGTATCTCTGAACCGATTTGTTTTAAAGGAAACTCTAAATGGTCTGCGTTGTCGTAACTCCATAAGTTGACCTCGGTTATCGAAAGGCAGTAAGTGATACAAACAATCCAAGGGATTGGAGACGATGTTGTTAAAGAATTTTAAGCAAAGGTCTTCTCTCCGATCCCTTAGGGTTTTCAGCTCTGCCATCTGAAGCACTTCTCTATAATGATTATCATAACCGTATATAATTTTCAAGGCTCTCTTTTGGACACGCTCTAAACCTAAGCTCAAATAATTGGGGAGGCTATAATGGTAGACCTGACATCCATAAAGTAAGACAGATTGAATACAAGCAACATAAAAATTAACTAATTCAGGTGATGGTACCTTAGCTCGCTTTAACTGAGTTAAAAAGTAAAGGCGCTTAGCGGCCTTTTTAATCGTCTCAGTAACGTGAGTGTTCCACTTGAGGTTGTCTTGAAAATACACACCCAGTAATTTTACGACACTAACGGCACTAACCTTAGAGCCATTAATTTCTATCAGATCGTAGGAAGGAGGGGAGCGCACAAAGGAAACTCTTAGCTCATTACATTTTTTCGGATGGAGTTGAAATGAATTGAGTGTTGACCAGGTAGCTACTTCGTTTATCATAGACTGAGCATTGCTAGGACCACCCTTGCTTATGATTTCATACACTGTCGTGTCATCTACATATTTTATACAATCACTGGCTGATGGTACTTTCAAATCGTTTATCATAACCAAGAATAGCCACGGTCCCAATTTTGTTCCCTGCGGTACTCCTGCTCGGACCGATCCCCACTCTGAGAGACAATCATGTGCAAGTTTGACCCTTTGTTTCCTATCTTTAAGAAAGGCTATTATCCAATTAATGATGTAAGGGTTAATGTTGTAGGTCGAGAGTTTCGATAACAAGAGGCTGTGGTCTATCAGATCGAAGGCTTTTCTATAGTCCAACGCAAAGATTCGCACGGTGTTCCCCGTTCCGTCTGTTGCTTGCGCCAAATTGTGCATCAGATTTATTAATGCGTGCGCAGTGGAGGATCCTGGAATACACCCAAATTGATCGGGTTCCAGGCGTTTTAGAAGTGCTGGTTTCACATGTTCATGGACGACGTAGTGTTCGGCAATTTTGGACAACGTCGGCGTCAATGAAATAGGTCTCAAATCCTTCGCCGCATCCTCAACTATCTTTGTTTTGGGAAGAGGGGTGATGTTTGCACATTTCCAAATGTCCGGTAAAGTGCCTTGACTAATAGAGGAATTGATGATACAACGAAGGGGTTGAGCGAGTTCAGGAGCGAAGTCACGCAAGACCCAGTTTGGGATATTATCTGGGCCCCCAGCTTTGGAGGAGATGACCGTACTAAGGCATTTGAAGGTGGCTTCCAGTGAAATAATGGGATTTTTAAAACCCTCAGTGCTCACAGTTTCGATATTATCTAAAAGTGGGTCAAACGAAGCTTTTTAAACTACTGTTAAACACAAACCTAATGAATTTCTTTCGCATGTTGAAAGAAAACATCATACTAACTTCCATGTGGGCTAAGTCCTCCTTCTGACCCACTTTCGAATAAGGGTAAGGTAAAGCCTACTCAGGAGCCATGTGGCTCATCGGGCCGGCGCCTAACTCCGGTTTCCGCAGCATGAAGCGAATAGGAGTATTTCTACCCCCCCCCCCCCCCCGCTTCCTGGATGGGATGCTAGTCCATCGCAAGGTTACCCCCAGCATTAAATTCGCCGGTACCCATGTAATTCTCCTGGGTGAAGGGAGGCACAGTGATAGTAAAGTGTCTTACCTAAGAACAAAACACGATGTCCCCGGCTGGGGCTCGAGCCCGGACCACTCGATCCAGAGTCGAGCGCTCCAACCATGAGGCCACCGCGCTTCCACACTTTCGAATAAGTAACAGGTTTACTTGGTAAAAAAAATTGTGGCGTTAACGAAAAGTAAGTCAATACCTCAACATGAACGGTAGCTTGGTGAGAACTGCAAAAAGGCTTGATAATAAACGATAATGCTTTCCTGCACTGCGGTAACTACTAGCCGTTTTCAATAAAGTTTTCTATGTCTTGACAACGGAGCATAAAGCCTTTAACCCTATTGGAGAAAATAAGTCAGATCTTCCCAAAACAACTTATTTATTACAAGCAAACTAAAGCGACGACAGGAGGCCGCTTTCTTGAATTAAATGGTAACCCCCATTAAGTTTTCATCCACAATCACAAAAACGTCACGACATGGTTAGTGATGGAATATTTTGATAATGTTGTAG
>NC_142519.1:24819296-24836796 GCF_964205215.1 Stylophora pistillata | reverse complement strand
CAATGGCTATATGCTACATCAACATTAACCCTTTACATCCTTAGAGTGTCCAGCATGTAATTTCTTCTTTCAGTAATACAAAGAGAAGATCACAAGAATATAGGAAAAGATTAGAAGCAGCTTTGATTCTAAGAAAAATTCTCCTTGTCAGTACCTTCTGTTGAAATAAGATCAAAAGGAGATATTTTTTTCAAAAAAGTCCTGGTCGGAGTAAAAGGCATGATCATGACATTGTCTGCACCATATATAAGCAGCTGAAAAAAGACTTAATATTACTGAAAATAATCATCAGGAAGCCCATTTACCTCAATACTCTCCTTAGTTTATTTTTTACTTTTTCCATTTTTTTCTTAATCTGTCTGCTCTTTTCTTCTCCATGTCACGGTCATCATTGGACTGAAATAACCACAAACAATCAGCCTCGTTGTGAAATCAGGGATATGTATATTGTACTAAACGTTTTGTTCTGTAGTATCGCTGAGTATTTCTACGAGTTGTACTGTATTTTTGATGAGCAGGGCTCGTCAAAATACAAACAACAAGTAAAAATACTCAGCGATACTACACAACAAAACGTGTAAGAAGAGATTTATCATCCAACACACCAAATTGGCACTTCAGTGCAGGCAAATTTTGCGGATATTTCTGAAGTACAAATATCGCATGATATTTGTACTCGCCTCATGCCTTATTTGTACTCTACGAAGCACAGCTGGATAATAAAGAGGAATACCGCTCACTTAAGCAGCAAAGTAACACACTGCCAAAATACAATACGGGGTTGGGAGCACTCAGAGTTCTGATTCATTCACTGAATACTGAAACATCATCTTTCACAAGTATGGGTTATTTCAAAAGTTTCTGTATAAACATATTTATACAACTATTGAATTATACAGCTGGCAGCACCCGCTGGCAAGATAAAGCAAATACTGTGTTCTGATTGGCCACCAGAGAGGGCAAGACGGACCCATCTTGCCTGCTGGGGATTGCCCGCTTTGATCACGCACAAGGAAAGAGCGTGTGGAGGAGACTTATAAAGTTCTTAACTTTTGGAAAATATCAGCAGCAAAGATACAAAATAAACAAGTCATTCTTGGCGCTAATAGCACAACCCACACTGACATGACCCACAATTCCTCCATTTGCTGTAATGAAGGGCTAACACTTGAGAGGTCAGCTTTGAAACTCTTTACAGTGGCTAATTTACATTATCAAGTCAATTGATAAAACAAAAATTGTCTTGTGTGACTTCCCCTCTGATGCAGCATCACAGGTTCCTTAGAAACTTACTCCCCCCCCCCATATTCATTTTTAAGCCCGATCACTCTCACTTGCACAACCAAAAATACTAAAACAGTTTTTGCACTGAATGAAAAATTAACTGAGTGTGTGTTTTATAGACTTTTTCCCTTTGCCCCATGTCATTAAAAATAGGGGCCACCATGTGTTTCCTTACGTTTTTCTTACTATTATTTCAAAATTTGTCACCTGCACATATTGTTTAAGCTTTCCTAACACCTCCCCTGTAAGTAAAGACATTGATACTACGTAGCAAGATTGTCTCACATGAGAAAGGCTTCCCCCCTACCCCCCCCCCCCATGGTAAGCAGTATTGAAGTGATCACGACAAATGAATGATCAAACAGAAGTCCACATGGCTGACATCAAACTTTACAACTCAGATTTTGAGTCCTTTACCCACTGCATTGGACCTTCTGGAGGTCAAAGTGAAAAACTGATATTTTACCGAATATCGGTTTCAAAAATAATGGATATCAAAGTCTTAAATACAACAGAATAAGCTTTGGAGTCAACGACATTCAGATTCTCCAGAGCGATGCAAATTATGGTTACAAAGTGAAAACCAGACTTAATTACTTCAAGTGAGGCCTAGTGACAATTTGACATTACTTTCCATAGCCCAATAAAATTATGTTTTAACTATGATGTGTGCGTAAATTGCCGTTTGATTGAAGATTTTGGGTCAAAACATTTATTTTCAGAATTTTCAACTTTATGCTATCTGATTTTATGACCATGAAGTCGCATAAACAAAGATCTAAGCATGGAGAATCATAGTGATCTACGGCACAGGTTTGGTACACACGTTTTTTTGCTTCTAAAAGTTTATCAAGCTGTTGTCTCAAAATATTTCTCGCTCATTTTCGTCTCGCTTTTCATCCACATGGATAACTGCATAAAAATTCAGTGATTCTAAATTTGTATTTTAACTTGACTTCTGAGTAAATTTTATAGGCATCTATCATTTTTTTTCTTGGAAAATAGGTTATTAAAATGGTCTTCTTTCATCTGAGCTGTTTTGGGGAAAATATGATTTCAGAAAAAATTCCTGTGCACTGTTTCTTTTTTGTTTTCTTTTGTGTTTTCTTTCCCATAGGCAAGCGAAACACTAAGGAATTAATGGGTAAAATACTTTTCCCGTTTTTCTGATATTTTTCATGGGGACCAATCACTTGCATGATCATTGTAGGCAGAGAGTTCTTTTATTGATGCAAGAGCAAGCATGACCATGCCGTGATGCACAGCTCGAGTGCTTATCATTATAGTGGCAATAGCAGGCACCATTATTAACACAGTTGCTTGATAAAGGTTCATCAACAAATGGCTTGTGTGATGTACATGCATAATATTTTGTCCAATCAGTCCAAAGAATAAATGTAATATGCAGTAAGTTGCTGAAATATTTTGAAAAAAAAGTACTACCGTCGATTTTGGAAGACAAAGATGGCATAAATTTGACTTGAGAGATAATTCTTAGTTTTATTTGAGAGTTTCCTCTTTAAGTGGCCATTCAAGACAGGTAGAGGACAACATAACAAGCCTATCCAAATGAAAAAAAAAACATCCTAAAAGAGATGGAAATCGGCAAATGAAATCTTTAAGACAAAAGGTAAAGCCTACTTAGGAGCCACGCGGCTCATCGGGCCGGTACCTAACCCCGATTTCCGTAGCATGAAGCGACTAGGAGTAATTCTACCCCCTCCTGGATGGAATCCTATTCCATCACTGGGTTACCCCCCGCATTAAATTCACCAGTACCCACTTTAACACCCGAGTGAAGAGAGGCACAATGAGAGTAAAGTGTCTTGCCTAAGTACACGACACGATGTCCCCGGCTCATGGCTCGAATCCGGACCACTAATTCCAGAGTCGAGCACACCAACCATGAGGCCACCGCGCCTCCACACTGAAATCTTTAAGATAACTCTCAATTCAAGTACCAGATTTAAAACCTGTTTTCAACTGAGTGTAGGGGAAACATTCAGGTTTGCCATGTTGCAGTGTTGACCCTTTTACTAGTGCAGTATTGCTGTGAAGAACTAGCATTGCAGTATTGCAGTGATCTCAAACCTTACAGTGTACCATGTTTGAATGAATGAATGAAAAACTTTATTTAAGTGTCTATGTTTTTAGCTATAAGCTAATGGGAGACACTAAAAAATTTAAAAGTCAAATACGTTTACATATGTAGATAATAGCTATTTCCAGTAGATAATTAAAAGATTATAAAGTTGTTTATTTAAGTTTTAAATTTCAATGAGAGTTGAAAGGTCGACTTTTCTTATGTTCTTCTTGAACGAATTTAGAGTTTCTATCGTTCTTAGGTGTCTTGGTAACTTCGACCAGATGAGAGGTCTCATATATTTAATAGAATTCCCACCAAATCTTACAGTTTCGATTATTGGCAGTTCGAAGTCACTGTTCCGTAAATTATACTGAGTGTTCTTTATATTAAAAAAGGCAGAAATATTCTCGGGTACGAGACTGTGCTTAACTTTAAACATCAAAGTGGCAATGTTTTGTAGGCGCCGATTGTACAACGTCGGTAGTTTGGCGCGACTTAGCAGTTCTTGATAGGACGCTGATCTAGTTTTGTACACCGCCCTAAGTGCTCGCTCCTGAATCCGCTCAAGCTTTCTCCGATCTGATGCATTACAAAAGTGCCATACTAGATGACAGTAGGTTAGATGGGGCAGAATTGAAGACCTGTAAAGTGATAGTTTAGCATTACAGGGTATCAAATTGCGTAGCCGCACTAGGACCCCTACTTTTTGACTGGCCTTAGAGCATAGATCACTGATATGACTAGTAAAACTCAATTTTTCATCAATTTGAACTCCTAAAAGCCGTATTTCCCCCATTCTCTCAATAGTATGACCGTCAACAGAAAAATTTTGATTATCGTTGTCTTTGTCAACATTTCTCGGGTTGATCGTTAATAGCTGGAACTTCTCTGGGTTGGTTGAGAGATAGTTGTTCTTGTACCAGGATAGAGCTTTCTCTCCATGTATCTTGATACTTTGCGCGACAACGTCATGCTTCTTCCCCATGACATACATCTGATGGTCGTCGGCATACATGCTCAAATTGTAATTTCAAACTGAAGGTGTTCAATGAAATAAACCATTTCCAGTGTTGCACTTCATTCTTCAACCCTATAATAAACTAGATTTCAATAACCTGTGGTTAATTGTCAAACAAAATAGCAATTCATGTACATCTGGGTGAGTCTTGAATAAACATTAGCTGACTGACCCCTGGCCATGTTTGTTTATATCATACTTGACCTCTGAACCTCTACCACATGCACTATTGGCCAGCCAAAGACTGTCATACCGTAAAGATAAGTGAAACCAGACCAGGTATATCCTGAGAATTTCTTCTATCATAGTGTTGGTGTGTTAATAATATTTCTTGCAGAGATATAGTGTTTGCTCTCTTTTGTTTGTGGTATTGCTGTATTCAGAACCCTCCATGCCCCGCTCACTAAACCAAACCCTAAGCAACTAAAATAATCCAAAAGGCCAAGTCCAGTAAAAAGGAAAATACAAAAGGACCCACCAGTACTGAGAACTTAAAGAAAGTGCATTAAACCATATGCATGACTGACCATTAATTACAACTTATAATAGTTTTTCCAGCATTTGATTAGTTGAGACTAGTAAATTTGACATATTTGCATCCTTCCTGTGTAAACCCAGTGAAAACAAAATGGAAAAAGCATATTCCTAACCGCGTATTAGACTAGCAAGAGTGCACTAAAGTGAAAAAAGGGATATACATGCTATTACTCACAAAGACAAAAGGTACTTATAACACAGGATAAAATAGTAACATACAGTGGTGTATCTTATTTATGCTAAGTATTTTTTTGTAACCATCATCGTGGAAAGAAAAAAATCATCACTCGAACAAAACTGGTCCATCATCCGGGCAATAACGGAAAGGAGAAACAAGATTGTGGTTGCGATGGACGCGATGAGGAGGCCTGCCTAAAACAAAAATAATTCGCCTTCCAACAATTTGAGACTTTGTCTAATACCAGTTCACTTAAAAGACACCTGAAAAGACTTAAAGACCAAAGATCCATTGGCTTTTATAGCTATTGAAAGTTGTTATGTATTCTTTGACCCGATACCATAGGACCTATTGAGTATAAAGAGAAGAATGTAACCTAGAAGCGTCCAAAATCTGCTACGATACCTCTAAACAAGATGGGGTTCATTAGACGAACATTCAGAAAAGCCCAATACATCGTTGCTTGGATATGGAACGACAAATTCGAGCGCTATTTTGTTCATAGCAGCCTACGGCCGCTTATTTGGGGTCCGCAAAATTTCATAGGAACGAAAGTTTGGGATACCATCCTCGCCAGGAAGCGCTGCACAAGTTTGACATCTAGAGAGATGTGGCTTACGGAAGCCATTCTAGTTGTTCGCGTGTTGTAGTTCTGAGATGATTCTCGGTTGGTGATCAATGATCAATCAAATGAATGTCTTGCCTTGTCTTATTCATTCACTTTAATTTTGTCAAAGTATTCATGACACTTGCGCACTTTAAGAGGACTTAACTAATGATAGCGCGCGTGCATGTTTTCTGAGAGGTAAGCTGTACTGTGTCTATTCGACAGGCCTGGGTTGATATTCTCTGGGCTCAATATTGCAGATTCAATATGGCGACTATGATTATATCTGCGATCAAAGTTGTTTGCTATTTGCGTCTGGTGTTTGTTCTTTCACAGCGGAATACTCCAAAACATAAAACAAAAACAGTAAAACCTGTTTCATTACAATTACTTCAAATGCTGTGGCTGGATGACAAAATGGTCACTTTCATCTGTTTACGCGATCGTTAGAATCGATCGCTACAAACGCAAAGTCTCGTCTCGTAATGTACTTTAAAAAACAAACTTTCCTCTTCTTTCAAGAAATTATTACTTTACGAGCATAAAAATATATTTGTCCAACGTAACATAAGTGTTTTCATATTGGGTGCCAGTTGTCTGAAGATCGGGGGCGAGTTGTTTGGGGCTAATTGTCCAGGGGGCGAGTTGTCTGACAATCGTTAAAAGACAAACTGTGTTGTTCATCCGGGCATTTACTTTTGTGTGAGCCTGATAAGTCGATTGTTTCATTCTTCTGTAACCCATAGCCGTTGAGGGCGAGTTTGCTGTAGAGTTCCGAAGGACCTCAGCCGCCGTAAATTAAACTCGCACCGCTAACACCGTGCTTTTATCGCTTTTATTCCTGACCTCTCCCCACCCCCGAAAAAAAAGGTACATTCTTATAAGTTTATCCCAAGCTCAACTCTACGAAATGCCAAAAATGATGCAGCCCTGTGACAATAAAAAAATACTTACCATTGGCACCAAAGGAAGTCGATCAGGGTCCACTGAGATCCAAGCCGTTTGAACACAAACGATATTCCACGTTTGCTTATGTCCTGTGTAATGATTGAAAGAAACAAAATTTGATTAACATCTTTTTCTTTTCAGGAAAATCCTAACCGAGTTTTAAAATCTCAACGTTGGTAGCGATGTTAAAAATGAGCAATCTTCATATCTTTTTTGAGATTTTTGGATGAAACTGATTCCCTGATCACCGAGCTTTTAGTCTTCCATCTCTTGTGCTAAATAAAACATAAGCTCGGCATATGAAGACAATCCAGTGTTCGAAACATTTCTTCTTTTCTGGGAGAAAGTCTTCAGTGCATAGGAGATCAAAACTTAAGAGAAAATATTTTCGATAAAACCGACCCACTCATACGTTAGCTTTTAGTCTCCCATCTCCACAAAGACAGTCCAGTGTTCGAAACAGTTTATCCCTTCTATGGGTACTAAGTCTTTACATCACAGTTCAAAGTCAGCGCAAAGTCAAACGTCCGTTCATTATATAAAGACAGTCTAATGTCCGAAACAGTTTATCCTCATTTTTGGGGGACAAAGTCTTTGTATCACAGATCAAGACTAGGGAAGGGATTTCTTGGGTGACGCCGACCCCTTTAAGGATCAGCTTTGACAGGAGCGGATCTAGGTGGAGGGAGCAGGGGGTGCGCACCCCCACCCCCTGAGATGACCTGCGGCCTTCTAATACAAATGGTATTCTGCAAAAAGAAAAAAAGTCAAAATCCTTCTTCGTATTCGCTATTACAAGTTGTTTAAGTCCGGTCACCAGTCAGTTACGCCATTCTTTAGTGGTGCACCCCTCCACAAAGTCAAAAATCTGATCAGCACATAAAGACAGTCCAGTGTCCGAAACAGTTTGTCCTCTTTTTTGGGGACAAGTCTTTGCACCACAGATCAAGGAAGAGACTTTTTGGGTGACACCGACCCCTGTAAGGGTCAGCTTTTAGTCTCCCATCTCTTGTACAAAGTCAGACGTCCGCTCAGCGTATAAAGACAGTCCAGTGTCCGAAACAGTTTCTTCTCTTTTTTGGGGAACAAGTCGTTGCAACACAGATCAAGACTAAGGAAGAGACTTTTTGGGTGACACCGACCCCTTAAAGCGTCAGCTTTGAGACTCCCATCTCTTGTACAAAGTCTGACGTCCGATCAGTGTATAAATACAGTCCAATGTCCGAAACAGTTTTTCCTTTTTTGGGGGACCAAGTCTTTGCATCACAGATCAAGACTAAGGAAGAGATTTTTGGGGGGACACCAACCCATGAAAGGTTAAGCATTTAGTCTCCCATCCCTTGTACAAGTGTGTACAGTGTCCGGAACAGTTTAGCCGCTTTTTCGGGGACCAAGTCTTTGCATCGGAGTTCAAAGTCAGTCAGTTATTCTGTTCAGCGTATGTAGACAATCCGTTTTCCGAAACAGTTTTTCCCTTTTTTTCTGGGACCAAGTCTTTGCTTCACTGAGGAAGACTAAGGAAGATATTTTTGGGTAACACCGAACCCTTTGTATCATAGATCAAGACTAATGAAAACTTCAATGTCTTAAAAAGGAGTAGTTTTCTAAAAATGTTTTATCCCTCACATCGCTTATTTAATCTCAGCCCAGTTTCATCACACGTTGTTATAGAGTGAAAATTCGTGGAAGCATTTTAGCAAAAGTTAAAACTTATCTTGCTTGCATTTGTAATGTTTCTGTTATCTACATCACTACTCATCTTATAAAATAAGCTGTACTGCCAAAACTCAAGCGAGATTAGAAGAGCATCTGCCTTGCTTGGGAAGGAAACAAGGAAACCACCCACACCTACAGAGAATGTCATCGAATTTTATGACATAAAGTTTTTCCGCTGTTGCGTCAGTATAAAAACACATATACGTACACATTTGATCTGAACGCTTTCGTAAAGATGCTTTGCACCTTCGAATAGATACCAAATGAAATTGATTTCAGTTACAATGTAACTAATCATGCATGCTCTGTGCACAATTTAGTATTTCAACGGGCAAGGGGAGGGGCCTAAGTTTATCTTTAAATAAGTCTCTCCTAGTGTGAATGGAAACTGATCCATATGCATTAAAAACAGCTGCACATAAGCACAAGAACAAGCGTGAAACAAAACATTTGACTGATCTTGTCATGCCAAACTAACTTCATTTTAAAAAACAACTTTATCTCCACTAAACCTGCCGTCTATACAACAAGCATCTTCGTGCTCACTTTTATTGTTCTCTTTTTGTGTACTTGTTTATGCTTATGCTTGTGCCTAAATAAGGAGAAACATGATCATGAGAAGTGAGCAGAGAGACATTTTTACTGCTGGCTATCACACGTAGGAATATTTGGGAACAATATGGATGTCTTAATTCAGGGTACATAGTTCCACCTTTGTCCACCATCTTAACAACCACATCAAGCATGGATACCATTTTGAATCACTGACCATGGTGTGAAATCTTCCAGTTCACCCAAAACTTGTACACCCAAAACTTGTATGCTCTGAAGTGAACTTCAGAGCATACTTTATAGCAACGTCTTCTTTACCTATGTCTGTGAATCTAAGTTTGGCAACATAACTGAATGACTGAAATGCTTTTAAAATGGAGTTCATTTGTTTTTAATTCCTAAAAAGCAGAAAATTATAAAAACTAGAATTCTATTCATATTTATATCATAAATGAACATTGTACCTATCATCTGATTGGTTAATTCAGTTTCCAAGCAGATGCTTCATCAGCTTTGGAACCCACATTTGATCAGTGACAAATAGGTCCCTTCAAGAAAATCTAACGATCAGATTTTCAGATGTTGGCATGTGTGCAGTCTGTCAATCAGTTACCAGACTGTATTCAGTCATTTAGTCAGTTTCAGTCACACAATCTCACAGAAACATTATTGGTTTTGAAGTCCTTATAATTGAACTCATGTTGATGCAACCATCTCTCAGTTCGTTTATTGTTTACTCAGTCATTAGAAATAAATTGTCTTCATTACACGACTCGGGCAGTCAGAGGGCCAATAACTAAAATCAACCAATCAAAATGCTCTATTGCCGGTCAATATTCTCTCAGTAATGGACCGGGCACTGTCCCGAATGGTCCCGAATGATACCGCACTTGTGTCCCTTTGAACTTCAGTCATATAATAAATCTCTTATTAACCAAGCTTGCTCTGGACCGTACTGGAAGAATATCGGCCCTCAGTCTTTTTTGTAGGGACCTTGCTGCGCTCGGTCCGTACTGTCAAGACCTCCGGCCAATATTCTCCCAGTATGGCCTTCACGCTTGGTTAATAAGATATATATATAAATTGTTAATCAGTTGATATACATGTAGATAAGTCACTCAGTCAGTCAGTCCCCTTGAGCCACATGTTTGACAGCTGGTCTGTTGGGTGATACAATGCAGATGGGCAGCTTTTAGTCTGTCTGTGGACAGTCAAAAGATCCAGTTGAAATTAGTAAGTTAATCAGTGGAAAAGTTATATGATTAGATATTGATAGGGAAGTCATCAGCCACTCAGCCATCTGTAGTGATTAATAAGTCATTTCATCAGCAAGTTATATTGTCACTAAATTTAGAGACTGCAATTCAGTCAATGAAGCAATCAATTAGTTAGTTACTAATTTACTTAGTCAAAGAGTTAATCAGTCAGCAAGTCATCTATGATTCATTGCATGGGTTATTCAATTAGTTTGTGAGCTATTTTTTTCTGGTTGGTCAATTAGTCAGTTCACCAGTCGGTGAGACAGGGAACAAATTGGCAAGTCTATCAATGTTAGAGAATCAGTCATTCAGTACATTTACTGGTCAGGAAGTCTGTAGCCAGTATGTTAGAGTGTGCATCATTCAGCAAGTTGGTCATTAAAGCCACAAGTTAATATGCAAGTTGCTACATGTGTCAATCAATTTAAAGCATCAGCATCCCCCCAGGAAACCCTCCAGGCATTTGGAGTTTTCAAGATTGGCTGGTTTAAATTTGTATGTTCAAATGCCTCTCAGAAAAAGAAATATCAGTGAGCATCACTTTCTACACCTTGACCAAGCTTCAAAACCATCACCTAAGGGATGTTTAATTCTTCTGAGACAATCACTCACAAAAGTGAACTAATTACCTTTAAACACCTCCATATTTAAAGACAACACTTGTATTCTGCAAGAAATAACTACCATTTTTGGTTCAAATTCCCCAGCCCAGCCATGCAAAGTTCAAATTCCTATCCACCAGACAAAGATGACAGTCAAATGCCCATGGGTTCCCCCAGGTGGGGGAGGGAATGTTAAAGCTTTGAATTGATTGGTGCAGACGTCTGTCAGTCAATTAGTAAGTCAAAAACTGAGTCTATTGAGTGAGAAATGGACAGCTTCTCCTCTAGTCAGTGGGTCTGTCAATCAGTCTATCATTGAGTCTTAAATGGTCAGGTTGTCCATTAGTCATCAAGTAAGTGTATCAGTCATTCAAACCAGTAGCTAATGACTGAGTTAACATTTATCAACAAATCCTGTCAGTCAGTCATTTGAATAGAGAGTGTATTAATAAGCTTAGTTGGCAAGCCAGTTAATTACTCACTAAATCAATATAAACTCATTTAGGGGGTATATAGTCAAACTCTCCAAGCATATCAGCCAGTAGGTTTGTTATTATTAACCCAGCACCTATGAAGTGAGTCCAAGAATAATTAAGTAAGCAGGTACACAGTGGTTAGTCAGCCAGTCAATCGCTTAGAGATAATTTGGATATATCAACAAAGTTGAAATGGTAAATTGGCCACCTTAACGATTACAAAAGCTGACATTTCAAGTGTTAGCCCTTCATCAGAGTGAAGGGCTAATGCTCGAAACATCAGCTTTTGTAATTGTTATGGTGGCCAATTTACCATTTCAACTTTGTTGATATATCTAAATTATTTTGTTACCCCCACCGACGCAGCCCCAAACAGTTTCTTTAGAAACTATCACCCTTTAATCACTTAGAGAGTCTGTTGACAAGCTATTAAATAGATTCAGTCAATTTATCAATCAGTCACTGAGTGTGACACTCAGGTAGTCATGCAGTAAGTCAGTATGTCAGTATGCTGGTATCAGCCTCTGAGTTGATTGTTTGAGCCAGTAATGTATAGGTGATGCTTCATTGGTCTGTCAAACAGTTAATCAGTCAATCAGCGAGTGAGCCTAAAAGATGCAAGATGTTCTGTTCATTCAACCTATAAATTTTTCAATGTCAAATATGGCCTTGATAGAAAGACAAAATTTCTTTTGGAGCAAGTTAATTGGCTATCAGAGAGCTACTTTAGGTCCAATGTTGAAAGGACCATGGGAAGACAAATGTTAATCAGGAGTCAAGTAAACTACAACTTGCTTACATCACTTATGAATACCTGGTTAATCCACACAGATTGTAACAGACTTTGGTCTTGTGCTTGATGTCCCTGATGACATTTTAACTAGAGTTGATAAGATCAATGGATAAAAATGTCAGGCTACAATATAGACAAATTAAATTTGCTGTACACCAATAAATCTATCATTTACCATTCCTTCCAGCAAGTCAGTCAAGTGCATCAAATAATTTTAGTGGTTGCATGATGGACTAGCTTGGTAGTGGAAAATGTTATGTTGATAGAGTTTTATTTCTACAAATAATCATGTCTTGGAAACAGTCTAAAACTCCTTTTTCTGTTCCTGCTTTGCTACAGTTATCAATTATACACGCACATTTAAATTAACCTCCTAATCAAGAGGTTGGCAGGTTGGCAGACCTGGCATGCTAATGACATGGCAGAACATTTTGGAAAGTGGGGTGGAAAGGGGAAAATTGGGACCAACATGTAAGCCAATAGCAAAACATCCCTTCAGAGATGTCTCATATAATTCTCTGTTTTTACCATGTTAAAACCCTAACACTGTTCCGGACTGTCTGTAATCATTCCTGAGTTGCCAGGGGAGGAAAATGGAGGGCAAATCGGTCCTTGCAGCTGGTCAATGTGCCTAGTGCCCAGCCCTTAATGAAAACCCTAGACTTTTGAGTAAACTTTATGAGCATCTATTGTATTTTTCTTGGAAGATAAGTTAATTAAATAGTCTTCTTTCAGTGAAGCCTTTTTCTAGGAAAATGTGATTTCAGAAAAAAATACTGCATACTGTTTTTTCTTTTTTGCTTTCTTTTGTGTTTTCTTTCGACATAACAAACCTATCAACATTAAAAAAAAAATGCGAAAAGAGATGGAAATGTGCAAACTGAATTCTTTATGATAGCTCTCAATTCAACTATTTGATTTAAAACCTTTTTTCAAATGAGTGTAGGGGGGGACATTCAGGTTTGCTATGTTGCAGTGTTAACCCTTTTTATGAGTGCCGTATTGCAGTGAAGAGCAACTAGCAATGCAGTGTTTCAGTGATCTCCAACCTTGCAGTGTACTATGTTTGTAATTTCAAAGGTGTTCCAGTGTCGCAGTTTATTCTTTAACCCTTTGATAAACTAGATTTTAATAACCTGTGGTTAATATTGTTGAACAAAATAGCAGTACATGTATCTCTGAGTGAATCTTGAATAAACATCAGCTAATTGACCCCAGGCTTTGTTTGTTTATATCATTCTTGACCTCTGAACCCCTACCACTCGCACTATCAGCCAGCTTAAGACCAGCATGTGGTAAAGATGAGTGAAACCAGACCAGGTAAATCCTGAGACACTTTTTTATTTGATGGCAACATCCATGTGTTGAAGATATTTCTTGCAGTGATGCAATATTTTGTTGTCTTTTGTTTGCAGTGTTGCAGTATTCAGAACCCTCCATGTCCCCCTTAATAAACAAAACCCTAAGCAACTAAAATAATCCAAAAGGCCAAGTCCAGTACAAAGGAATATACAAAAGGACCTACTGAGAACTTAAAGAAAGAGCATTTAAAACCATGACTGACCAAATTACAAGTTATAATAGTTTTGCCAGCATTTGATTGGTTGAGACTGGTAAATTAGTATGGTGGCCTACAAGTGCACACCGAATTCTAAATCTCCACACCGAATTCTAAATCTCCACACCGAATTCTAAATCTCCACACCGAATTCTAAATTTTCACACCGAATTCTAAATCTCCACACCGAATTCTAAGTCTCCACACTGAATTCTAAATCTCCTCACCGAATTCTAAATCTCCACGCCGAATTCTAAATCTCAATGCTGAATTCAAGTTGCTCACACCGAATTCCAAAGATCTGGGAGACTGGAACAAGTGTTGTTTCATCAAATTGAATTATGGGGAAAAGAAAATGGTGACTAGAACAGTAGCGTTAAAATGTGATGACTGTGGGGCAACGATATCTATTAACCGATTTTGTTCCAACTGTGGTATCGAGCTTGATCTCGAAAAGCTACCGATAAAGTATTACTTTAATGAGGGGTACGAGTATGAAGTTACTTTGTGTTTTTGGCAAAAGTACCAAGGAATCCACATGATTGAATAACATTGAGCAATAAACTGCAAAAACATCAATTTCAGTTAAAACTAAGCAATATATTACCCCAAAAACAGAGTAATCATTGAAGAACAACACTAAACCAATGCAGGAAACCCTCTCCCTGCAAAAACATTGCAGTATCTGCTCAAAATATTGTATCTTAGCCTATACAAAAAACACAACTTATGCACCAACAGAAAGGATCATGGATACGTACAAACAATTGGCCAAAAGTAAGAGTCAATAGAAACAAAGCAAGTACGAAATGGTTGTGAAACAACTCATGTGTGACTGATACCGAGAATGAATCTCTACCAGTCTATTTAGTTAATCGGCAACTGACGAGATCCACAAGATTAGGATCAAAATCGCGGTCTTACCTGACCACCTACAGAAAATGTCAAAAGACATTCTAACGGCAGATGGGCTACTAAACGCCCCAGGCCAAAGCAATGCCAATTTGATGAAACAATACTCGGTCCAGTCTCCCAGATCTTTGGAATTGGGTGTGAGCAATTTGAATTCGGCGTGGAGATTTAGAATTCGGAGTGGAGATTTAGAATTCAGCGTGGAGCTTTAGAATTCGGTGTGGAGATTTAGAATTCGGTGTGGAGACTTAGAATTCGGTGTGGAGATTTAGAATTTGGTGTGGAGATTTAGAATTCTGCACAGAGATTTAGAATTTGGCGTGGAGATTTAGAATTCGGCGTGAAGATTTAGAATTCCGCATGGAGATTTAGAATTCGGCTTGGAGATTTAGAATTCGGTGTGGACATTTAGAATTCGGGGTGGAGATTTAGAATTCGGTGTGGAGATTTAGAATTCGGTGTGGAGATTTAGAATTCGCTGTGGAGATTTAGAATTCGCTGTGGAGATTTACAATTCGGTGTGGAGATTTAGAATTCGGCGTGGAGATTTAGAATTCAGTGTGGAGATTTAGAATTCAGTGTGGAGATTTAGAATTCAGTGTGCACTTGTGGGCCACCGTAAATTAGACATATTTGTATCCTTCTTGTGTAAACACAGTGAAAACAAAATGGAAAAAGCATATTCGTAGCCAAGTATTAGACTAGCAAGAGTGTACTAATTGAAAAAAGGGATGTACCTGCTGTGAGTCACAAAGACAAGAGGTACTTATTACACAGGATAAAATAGTAACATACTGTGGTGTATCTTTATATTTACGCCATCCAGAGGTTATTGCAAAATAAAGTGGCTCAAGTTTGAACAGGCTTTCAAATACTTGACAACAGTTTCAATACTTAGCAACAGTACAACACACACAAGCCTCACTTTTGAAATATTTCAAGAGAAAGGTTTTAACTTGTATTCTCTTGCAGACTTTAAGTTTTCTTTGAATTCCTGGATCTTTTTTAGTTTTTTGTGGCAAGAGTACCATTTAACCCCATACATTAATTATGCATTCAGACTAGTAAACTTTGTTTTCAAAGTTTTGCTGTGAGAGACAAAGAAGTGGAATACATAATTAATGTATGGGGTTATATGGTACTCTTTCCGTTTTTTTCTTTACAATGAACTGTCTCTGCATCAGTGATGAAAGTTAGGTTGTGTCCCCGGCCAGGTATTTCCATTTGCCTTCTTAATTCTTATTTAGATTTTTAATTTTCCTTATTTTTTGGCTTTTTTATGAGAAAAAGTCGATGTTCTTGAGCGCACATTAACATGTATTTTCACGATTAATTTAAAATGCAACAACTACAACTACAACAACTGCAAATTTAAACATATTCTTGCCAACTCCTCACAGACTTTACAAATACCTTCCCTCTTGCCCAAGAGAACTCTTTTAAAATGTGACTTCAATTTTATAAGTTTGCCGTCCGCAAACACAGTTCCAAAAGTGGGTTCTGTCCTCGTGTACCGGTTCACAAGAGCCAATACAAAAGAGCAAACAATACACAATAGCTAGCCGATAACTCCTAAACAAAGAAAGAACAATGGTAATTCCCTTGTGAACCGGTACACCAGGACAGAACCCAAAAGTGCTTTTCGCTGCGAATCAGCAGCAAGCGCACGTGCTCAGAGTGATTGGATTTGAATTTCCCGCAGATTGTTCTAAAAATATCACAGTATTCTGGCCGGGCCACGAGGGTACCTTGAAACTAAAATAATTGGTGACAGACGTTTCTTGCAAAAAACAAGTTTGTACAGCAGTTTTTGAGGTTTAATTCTTACCTGGCTGGATGTCCTAATGCTCTCCATCCTGTCTCCATTCGCATTCTGCAGCCGCTGGTGTCATTTTTCCATCCAAAAACCAAGTGATACTTGAGGTCCAGTTTTCACTCCCAGTTTAAGATCAAAACGAGTATATTGGTTCATCCTTCCCTCTCTTATCTAAAGTTCCGTCGCCTTCGTAGGTTACTTTACGACGCAGGGATATCAAAGATGTTGTGAGGCCGCCATATTGGCATCACGTTCACTTGTTCCCAGTATTTCCGGCAAAACTCGCAACGCAACGCGCAAACTTGCGCATCAACACGCAAGTACTTCAATTGCGTAGTCTGGGAGTAATTTTTTGAGGCTTTGGGTGAATTTTGTGAGGCCCTAATAACTATTAGGCTTAACTTCTTCGAAAAATTTATCGTTTTTATTCTTGAAGAGGAGTGAATGAGCGAGTCTTTGCGTGAGTGGAAAGCAGTGGACTTCAAGTGACTGCATCATCATGGTTGGCGTCATCAGTCGTCACTAACATTGTTGCCATCAAAGGCTGCTAATTACGTGTTTTAATTGCATGATAAAAACGTTAAAATACATCTCTTTTTCTTTCTTTCTAGAATTATGTCAAAGCTCTGTTTCCTCTTTCCGTGAGCGCCGATAGGTTCGGTTTCAAAGATTTGATCAGTAGGTAACTTCAACCAGTAGTCCTCTTTCCATTATTACAGTTGGACGTAAAAACGATCGACCTCGGTACATGTTTGGGGAATAAACCACAAAAAATGTCCTTTCAACTACTCAGAGCCTTAAGCAAGGTAACCCGTTTCCCATAGAGTTTTAAAATATCGTTAATAATGATATAAACTATAACATTCCCTAAACAATGGCCATGACTAGCATGTACAGATGAAAACAACCTGATGCAAGGAACGGTCAAGGACAGTTTAAAAAAAACTATTACATCTGTTACCACTGCATATATAAGATCTTGCATGATCTTGATCCTGAGGCAAGTAGTTTGAGAAAGAAAAAGAAGCTCAAACGATCTATCGCATGGGCCAAATCAATGCTGGCACATCGATGGTAAGTTTAGTAATATTAGTAGGAAGTGATAAGAGCATGAATGAACTGCATAGAACAAAGTAGTGTTTGTCTCTAACAAAGTAG
>NC_142519.1:24776796-24811796 GCF_964205215.1 Stylophora pistillata | reverse complement strand
AGAGATCTAATTGGCAGAAAAATAGCTCAGCACGTGCGTTTTGAACCTCCGTACATTTCTTAGTCCTTAGCCGTCCTAGGCAAAACAACAACTTGAAATCGCCAAAATTTGCGTCGTCTGCAAACCGAAACCGCGACGGCAAATTATTTTAATTTCCATTTGGAACTCAACGCTACTTTTGTACGTCATGCTGAAGTTGAGCTGTGGCGTCCTATAAGACAGTAAGCTCCTGCAACCATTTTTGAAATTCTAACTAAGAGTAGAAATTCATTTTTTAATCGAAGTCTTCCTTGGCGTTGCCGTCCTGATTGCGTAAGGTCCCTATTAGGGACCTTAAGCAGTCAGGACGGCAACGCCAAGTAAGACTTCGTTTAAAAAATGAATTTCCATTCTTAGTCAGAATTTCAAAAATGGCTGCATGAGCTTACTGTCTCATACGGCGCCACAGCTCAACTTCAGCATGACGTATAGAACTAGCGTTGAGTTCCAAATGGAAATTAAATTAATTTGCCGTCGTGGTTTCGGTTCGCAGACGACCCAAATTTTGGCGATTTCACGTTGTTATTTTGCATAGGACGGCTAAGAAATGTACAAAGTTTCAAAACGCACGTGTTGAGCTATTGTTCTGCCAATTAGATCTCTTGTTTTTCCACGTCCTCGTTGCCGTTGCCGTCGTGGCTGCTTAAGGTCCCTATTATCTCATATCCAACGCGCGCTCGTGTAATAATTGTTAATTAGAAGTTTTGTTGTGTAGTATCGCTGAGTATTTTTACGAGTTGTGCCGTATTTTGACTCGCCCTACGGGCTCGTCAAAATACCACACAACTCGTAAAAATACTCAGCGATACTACACAACAAAACGTCTAATAAGATATATTTATTAAGCGTCATAAAAGTGATGAGCAATTTCCTTTACTTACTAATGCATTTCAAGAGGAAACAACTTATGCACTAGAAAACTGCCAAATGTCGTCTTGGCTGGTAAAGTCCTTTTTACAACCGCTGTTTTAACTTTTGATAAGTAGTTTTTAAGAAAAGCTTTTCAAGATAAAAATTAGTGAGGTCGAAATGTCGTTCAAAATTATTATCACTAATTTTTATCTTGAAAAGCTATTTTAACTAAAACACTTATCACCCACGGATATAAAACAAAATTATTCGGGGAATAAATCTCAAGTCAAAAAGATGTTGCCTTATCGGAGCAGATCTAAAAAGGAAACATGAAGACCGCTCGGCGCTTTCTTAAAGTTATTGTGATAAACACATTTCCGAATATATACATCACATAATGGAAAGCTTCTTTGAAACAAATTATTTGAAATTTCATTGTTTTGACTAAAATTACTATCTTTGCGGATAAATAACTTGAAATTCGATTTACTTAACCAACCAATCACGGCTTCTAAAAAAATATCATCAGAGCTCAATTCGCTTGACTACGTAATTTAACACTATCGAAAAAAAAGGACTTTTATCATTTGATAATTTCCAAGTTTCCATAAAGAGAACATTAATAAGGTTCCTGTTCCAGGTAAATACAAGTAGCTGTTAGATGAGCTTTTTTGAGAATGTTTTGCTAGATGTATCATTTTCGTCCCTTACAGGAAATGTCCTTCCACCACAAGGAAACAATTGACATTTCTAAGCTTTCTAAGTCCATTTTATTCCAATCAAGTGCGTCCACTTTACTCGTGCCTACCAAGGTGTAGTTGACTTTGGCCAATTTTCAAAATCAAATGTCACGTTGTCGCCAATGAGCATAAATGAAGCCCACTGAGATACTTTGTCAATGCCTTTACTTCTCATCCACTTCCTGGCCTCGTGAAGAGATTCACTGGCACTTTTACCGCGGAACAAATGATCGTAGAAGCAATTCATGAACTCTTCTGTTGCTTCATCCTCCAGTGCCCATCGTGCCGCTAACACCGAGCGAGCGCCAGATCCTAAGAACGCTCGGGCGATCCCAATAACTCCCTCTGCTTTGACCTGTCCACGCGCACTGTGACAACAGCTGAGTACAACCAGTTTAGCTCTCACCTGAACTTCTGAAATGTCCTGCATCGTCAAAAGGTAGTCTTTCTCTCGTGGAGGACCGTCAATGGGGCCTTTAGGAGAGAGAACAATCTCTCCTCTATCAGGACTACCATGGGCAGCAAAATGTATCAGGCTTACTGAATTTATCGCTTGAAGTACAGCCTGTTTTGTTGCGCGGTCTCCAATCAAGGGCTTGACGCCAAGACGACTTCCAATCGTCTCTGCTTCCTTTCTTGCACGTGGCAATGGTGTTACTAACGTGCGTCTACCTTGGTACAATACCTCTCTAACGTCGGGGTCACCGACTATCAGCGCACCACTCTTACTGTGGTACTCAGGAGGACTGTCCTGAATAAGCTTCAGAGTAGTCAAGGAGGGAACGATCCGGATCCTGAATGTGTCCGAAAAATATTTGCCCTCTTTATCAGTTAAGGCTGCAAATGGCACTTGGTACATGCAAGAATCAGGGACAATTATAATCTCAGGCTCTTTCAGAAAAATGGCCACAGAGGCGATGATTATCTTATGACACAGGTGGAGATTCGTTTTAGAGATGTCTTTTGCAGGATTGCGGAAGCCTTCTTTTAAAAACTCATCTAAGTCAGGGACTAATCCAGTCTCTTCGTTTTTGATCGGGCTTGCCTCCTTTTCTGTAAAACGAATAGCTTCTGTTGCTTTGAGAATCCAAAATCGTACATCCGCTTTACCAACCGAAATGTAAAGGCATGTAGAGTCAGTTTCCTTTGCGATAATGTTCTGAATGCCACACCAAGATTGTGGGTTGCCTGAAATCTGCTCTTTAACAGAGTATTGAGATGCCATTAAGTCGGCTAGGCCTCTTGCCCGTTTCAACTCTTCGACGTAAAGAGCGCCTTGTGGATTCCCGGTGGAGGAAAGCAACCAACTGAGCACCTGGTAGATATGGGCACCGTGCTCCTCTAAAAGAGATATTTTAATCTGATCGCTGTCTTTAATAAAACCTCGTAAAGTATCCAATTTGTCAGTGCAACGATAAAGATACGAAAAGGCCTCTTTAAAATCAAATTGTAATAGCCTTAACGCTGCTAGATTACAAAGGCACTTAAACTCAGTCAGGTTGTGTCCAATATCCTTGCTTAATAAGAGACCCTTGTGAAGGTAATTTTCAGCCACGTCATAATTACCAAGGAATCCAAAACATGTTCCTAACTGTGCGTAATCAATTGCTTCAGCTTCTCTGAGGCCCAAGTCCAAGTGAGTGGCAAGGGCCTTCTTAAAATAGTCTTGAGCCTTGGTATATTCACCACGCTTACAAGAAATATGGCCAAGGTGACTGTAATCTGCCGCTTGTCCTTCTCTGTCACCGGTTTCAATTCTCATTGCACGTGCTTTCTCTACATAATCCTCACCCTTTGCAAATTTACCACGTTTTAAAAACAAACCTGCTAAGTTTCTATAAATATTGGCCTCAATTCTTCTGCAGCCAATTCTCTTTGCTATTGATAGCGCTGTGTAGAGACACTCTTGAGCTTTGTCATGGTCACCAAGCATTCCAAACATTGCTCCGAGGTTTCCGTTGCTTATTGCTTCTCCTTCTCTGTCGCCAATTTCTTTTCTAACACCGAGTGCTTTCTCTTGATACTCTCGGGCCTTGTCATATTTACCAAGCGATTCGAACAATGTTCCTAGGTTTCCGTAGCTTCCTGCTTGTCCTTCTCTGTGGCCGATTTCTATTCTGATAGCGAGTGCTTTCTCTTGATACTCTCGGGCCTTGTCATATTTACCAAGCGATTCGAACAATGTTCCTAGGTTTCCGTAGCTTCCTGCTTGTCCTTCTCTGTGGCCGATTTCTATTCTGATAGCGAGTGCTTTCTCTTGATACTCTCGGGCCTTGTCATATTTACCAAGCGATTGGAACAATGTTCCTAGGTTTCCGTAGCTTCCTGCTTGTCCTTCTCTGTGGCCGATTTCTATTCTGATAGCGAGTGCTTTCTCTTGATACTCTCGGGCCTTGTCATATTTACCAAGCGATTCGAACAATGTTCCTAGGTTTCCGTAGCTTGATGCTTGTCCTTCTCTGTGGCCGATTTCTATTCTGATAGCGAGTGCTTTCTCTTGATACTCTCGGGCCTTGTCATATTTACCAAGCGATTGGAACAATGTTCCTAGGTTTCCGTAGCTTCCTGCTTGTCTTTCTCTGTCGCCGATTTCTATTTCGATAGCGAGTGCTTTCTCTTGATACTCTCGGGCCTTGTCATATTTACCAAGCGATTGGAACAATGTTCCTAGGTTTCCGTAGCTTCCTGCTTGTCCTTCTCTGTCGCCGATTTCTATTGTGATAGCGAGTGCTTTCTCTTCATACTCTCGGGCCTTGTCATATTTACCAAGCGATCGGAACAATGTTCCTAGGTTTCCGTAGCTTGATGCTTGTCCTTCTCTGTGGCCGATTTCTATTGTGATAGCGAGTGCTTTCTCGTGATACTCTCGGGCCTTGTCATATTTACCAAGCGATTCGAACAATGTTCCTAGGTTTCCGTAGCTTGATGCTTGTCCTTCTCTGTGGCCGATTTCTATTCTGATAGCGAGTGCTTTCTCTTGATACTCTCGGGCCTTGTCATATTTACCAAGCGATTCGAACAATGTTCCTAGGTTTCCGTAGCTTGATGCTTGTCCTTCTCTGTGGCCGATTTCTATTCTGATAGCGAGTGCTTTCTCTTGATACTCTCGGGCCTTGTCATATTTACCAAGCGATTGGAACAATGTTCCTAGGTTTCCGTAGCTTGATGCTTGTCCTTCTCTGTCGCCGATTTCTATTCTGATAGCGAGTGCTTTCTCTTGATACTCTCGGGCCTTGTCATATTTACCAAGCGATCGGAACAATGTTCCTAGGTTTCCGTAGCTTGATGCTTGTCCTTCTCTGTGGCCGATTTCTATTCTGATAGCGAGTGCTTTCTCTTGATACTCTCGGGCCTTGTCATATTTACCAAGCGATTGGAACAATGTTCCTAGGTTTCCGTAGCTTGATGCTTGTCCTTCTCTGTGGCCGATTTCTATTCTGATAGCGAGTGCTTTCTCTTGATACTCTCGGGCCTTGTCATATTTACCAAGCGATTCGAACAATGTTCCTAGGTTTCCGTAGCTTGATCCTTGTCCTTCTCTGTCGCCGATTTCTATTCTGATAGCGAGTGCTTTCTCTTGATACTCTCGGGCCTTGTCATATTTACCAAGCGATTCGAACAATGTTCCTAGGTTTCCGTAGCTTGATGCTTGTCCTTCTCTGTGGCCGATTTCTATTCTGATAGCGAGTGCTTTCTCTTGATACTCTCGGGCCTTGTCATATTTACCAAGGGATTGGAACAATGTTCCTAGGTTTCCGTAGCTTGATGCTTGTCCTTCTCTGTCGCCGATTTCCATTCTGATAGCGAGTGCTTTCTCTTGATACTCTCGGGCCTTGTCATATTTACCAAGCGATTGGAACAATGTTCCTAGGTTTCCGTAGCTTGATGCTTGTCCTTCTCTGTCGCCGATTTCTATTCTGATAGCGAGTGCTTTCTCTTGATACTCTCGGGCCTTGTCATATTTACCAAGCGATTCGAACAATGTTCCTAGGTTTGCGTAGCTTGATCCTTGTCCTTCTCTGTCGCCGATTTCTATTCTGATAGCGAGTGCTTTCTCTTGATACTCTCGGGCCTTGTCATATTTACCAAGCGATTGGAACAATGTTCCTAGGTTTCCGTAGCTTGATGCTTGTCCTTCTCTGTGGCCGATTTCTATTGTGATAGCGAGTGCTTTCTCTTGATACTCTCGGGCCTTGTCATATTTACCAAGCAATTGGAACAATGTTCCTAGGTTTCCGTAGCTTGATGCTTGTCCTTTTCGGTGGCCGATTTCTATTCTGATAGCGAGTGCTTTCTCTTGATACTCTCGGGCCTTGTCATATTTACCAAGCGATTGGAACAATGTTCCTAGGTTTCCGTAGCTTGATGCTTGTCCTTCTCCGTGGCCGATTTCTATTGTGATAGCGAGTGCTTTCTCTTGATACTCTCGGGCCTTGTCATATTTACCAAGCGATTGGAACAATGTTCCTAGGTTTCCGTAGCTTGATGCTTGTCCTTCTCTGTCGCCGATTTCTATTCTGATAGCGAGTGCTTTCTCTTGATACTCTCGGGCCTTGTCATATTTACCAAGCGATTGGAACAATGTTCCTAGGTCTCCGTAGCTTGATGCTTGTCCTTCTCTGTGGCCGATTTCTATTGTGATAGCGAGTGCTTTCTCTTGATACTCTCGGGCCTTGTCATATTTTCCAAGCGATTCGAACAATGTTCCTAGGTTTCCGTAGCTTGATGCTTGTCCTTCTCTGTGGCCGATTTCTATTGTGATAGCGAGTGCTTTCTCTTGATACTCTCGGGCCTTGTCATATTTACCAAGCGATTCGAACAATGTTCCTAGGTTTGCGTAGCTTGATGCTTGTCCTTCTCTGTCGCCGATTTCTATTCTGATAGCGAGTGCTTTCTCTTGATATTCTCTGGCCTTATCGTATTTACCAAGTACTTGGAGCAATATTCCTAGGTTTCCATAACTTACTGCCTCGCCTTGTGCATCACTATTTGTTTTCATAATGGTCAGTGCTGACTCATAAAATCTTCCGGCCTCTGCGAACCTATTTTGATCGTAGAGTATCTTTGCTAGTCTTAACTGTAGCCATCCTTTTCCTAGAGTATCATCTGATTCATGAAATAAGAGTAGTTGTTCTCTGACGTATTTTTCAGTAATTTTGTAGCCAAATAATGTGGAGTACGCCTTTGTTGCAGTGGTAAAGATATCTTGGTAAAGTAATTTAGCCATTGGACTGTCCTGTCTAAATCCTCGATTGTGTAGGTAACTGAAACATTCACGGCACATTTCGATGGCTTCTAAAACACGGCCAGTGATGAGAAGAAAAATTGCAACAGCTATACCTATGCTGATAGCTAATGTGGTTGTAGCGTCCTTTTCTCTGTTGTCCATCATAACCTTGTTCGCTGTTGGTGTCAGAATTAAAGGAAATCAAATATAATACATCCGAGAGGAGGAACTCAGACAACTCTTACGCAGTAGCGGTTTTACAGTGTAAAATTTTGTGCTTAAGAGGAAAGTAATTGGGTTAATACTAGGAGGGGTTGGGAAGGTTCACAAGGAGGAGAACACTGACAGAAATTTGACGTAAATTTAAGTTTCCGCCGCCTCGATCGTGTAAGATATATTTGCTTCGATTCAATGAAAATGCCTTCCAGTGTATTTCCACTAATTCATGGCTTTTACCATTTGAGATTGAAAACATGAAAAATCTAATTTAAAATGTGACTTCTTTTCCCGTTGACTGATGAACTAAAATAAATATGTTTACTTTGGAAAAGAATGAGATTGGCCTCATATTTTATACAAAATCATGATTTCAGTTCACGGCGGCAGCTATGGATGAAAATAGATGAGATTGAGAAGAAAGAAACCTTATTGGTTGGTTGGGGCTCCATATGATCTTATCTTAAGTTTATGTATCATATACATTGTTCCTCGCTTTCCAGTTAACTTTCTAGCCAAAAACTATGGCAATTCTACATAATTTATAACTCATTTGAAGAGGCGGTATCTTGTCAGAACAGTTCTCTTTTTTAAAGGTTAAGGAGGATTTCACAGCCCCTTGGAGAATTATGTCGGCACAACCAACTAAAAATGGAGTAGAACTCCTGACACTCAGAAAAAGCAAAATGGCGCTTCCGCGAAAGTGAAAGGTTTTTAGCCAACTTTCACTCCGTGAGCTTCCGTTGGCATGCACTTTTTAGATAGTCAAGTAGGTATAAAACTACTAAAAATAACGTTGAGGGCCGGGCAAACCACGAACCCTCATTACACTCTCAGAGCTATTTTTTCATCAGGGGAATTAAAAATTTCCGGTTTTCCACTTTCTGAATGTTTAATGATAACGAATTGACTTGTTCATTTCCGAAAGCCAGAGGAATCAAACTCGAGTGTCAACAATCAAAGTGACACCATGGTGAAATCACCGATAAACTAAGCAAAATACAATTAAAACATACAGTGATGTTTCTGAAATTAAAGCCAACGATCCTGTGGTTCCAGGATACAGAATAACGTTGGCATCCCAAAAAAGTCCTCCTCAAAGCTTTCTCGATAATCCTAAGGCCGTGTTAACGCCACGAATTTGCATGTCAAACCTCTTCCTAACCCTTTTTCATTGTATGAATATTATATCGAAAGGAATCGAAATTGCTAAATAGGAGCGTTTCAGGGACACAGGAAAAAATATTGACGAGACTGCTAAGACAGAGGCAGCGAGCGTTTTGAAAAGTGCAGGGGGGGGGGAAGGGGAGGCATACGCATACCCCTACTCAAATTTTCCAAATTGCCCGTTGCGTTGTCCGTTGGCACAAGCAAACCAATCTGTAATCTTTACAGTACTTTCATTTTTCCCGGTCCAGTCTAAATCTTTCAGCGAAGCATTTGATTGAGTTCCCTCAGACAAAATTAACTCAGCTAATTTCCTAGACGTGCTGTCTAGTCTAATGGGGAACTGCCGGCAGCTGATAAGTTTCTCGGGCACAGGCTGGAGCTATTCAAAAAAAGTTTTATAACAGGTTATTTTGCCAAGCACGATGCTGATGAAAGAATTTATAAAAAGATCACAAGATTAAATATCTTGCCAAATTCTATGCCGCGCTAAGGATATTTTTGGCAGCAAAACGTGGGGAGCGGGGCGCTGAGCCTCCCTCCAAAAAATTTTAGTTGGGGCGGGGAGCACTGCAGCCCTCCGGCCCCCGCCTACTCCGCCGCTATGTGAGAGCAGTCACAATCAGCAATATAAAAGTATATACATGTTTATCTGAACTTTGGGCGCAAACTTAGGACTTGGAAATTGAGATTAACACAAAGGAAACCTCTTGGGCGCTAACGTAAGAGTTAACTCGCGCATGTCCACACGTCACGAACTTGTGTAACACAATGCAATGTAATGCCATACAAATTTCACATATTCACAAGCAAAGATATCATTTGAAGTTAGGAAAGCTCTGCGATTAAAATAAGATGAAATGAAATAAAAGCCGAATTACACGTAACATCACCCGCACAATAAGAGAATGAAGTGGACCACCATATGTCCTTAAGTCCGCTCTTGATCGTAAAACGAAAGAGTTTTTGAATGTTTTGGCTTCTTTTTGCAGGAAATCCTTGCAAAATTAGATTAGAAATTACAACTCAGATTTCTTCACCAAAAAAATTAAACCAAAAAAGATAGACCCACCGCGTGGTTTGTCACTCTGACACACAAAGTAAGAAATTAGAGAGCAGTGAGAAAAATGAAACTGAATAATTCAGGATTAACTCAGTTTTTGAAGCTAGAAATGTTCTGTGTCCATTTTGATGAATATCTCATTCAAAAGTACTTGAATGAGATATTCTGATGAAGGTTGATTTTCTCTGGATATCGAAGAAAATAAACGCAATGGTATGCAGATGATAGTAAAGATAAAGTCAGGGAATCATCAAAAGTATCAGTGTTTCCATCTTCATCGATTAATTAACCCTTTAACTTCCAAGATGTGATTGTAAATTCTCCCCTCTAGTTGCTACACATTTCCTGAGATTTGGTAATGAATCATGATAACAACTTCGACCCGATAAGTTTGATATTTCTCATGCATATTTACTGGATGATGATTGTATATTATGAGGGGAAGTTACATTTTAATTAATTTTGGAACGATTAAAGTGTTAACAGCCGGACCAAGTCATATCTCTCCGCTTATTGAGTTGTTCGCCAAATTTTGGATGTATTTCGCAAATATGAAGGCCATAAAGTAAAGCAAATAATATTTTCCTTCTTTCGCCTCATTGATGATAAGTTATCCCACTGCACACTGACAATGAACGCTTCGATGGCTCAGGAGACAAACTATGATACCATAGCATCTTTCATTTTTTTTTTTTAACATATATGACGGCTTTCCCAGCCGCCATTTTTATTATTAGAAATAACAATCCGTTGATTAGTTGCTAAAAGTTCCCATGATTTTCAAGAAACGTTCAACCTGTTCAGGATAAAATATGAATGCAGAAGTAAGAGTTTAACCTTTGCTATCTTCTTTGAGGTGATGGAGGTTTATTTTTCAATTCGTTTGTTATTTTAAATTTCAGTGTGTTAAATGTATAGCTAGTAAACGGAAACAAAAAACAAGTTCCTAATTTTTCCTTGTACTTATCTCGGAAGTAATGATTTCCTATTTTCAGTGTTTTTTGTCACATACTTCCTGTCAAAGTTTTCATTTTCCATCAGGTCATCACAACTCGGAAATAAATGTGTTATTCATCCATATTAAGGGGAGGGGGACTTTTGGTGCATTTCACCCCTCTTTTGTGACACGGCTGTAGCACCCCCTCCCCCTTTCTATCTTTTGAAAAAGGATGTGAAATATCTAGAGGCACATAGATAACAGACCGTGCGTTACTGTAACGGTGAGAATATTATCAATGTCTTTACTACTTACAGAACAGATCATTTACTTCTGCTGCACTGAACCATTCACTCTCAACACGCGGTGTATTAGACTTTGATCGTATCTGCCCTAGAAAGTGAAACTTCTCTGCACTGCAAGAAATCATGATACATGACATCAAATAAGAAAAAGCAATTGCTCAAAATACGAAAAATAGATTGCTCTTCAGAGAAATTTTCGATGAGATGCAGGGAAAACTAAAATATTGACACAAATAGGATGATAGCTTCACGGGTTCAAAGATCATTACTAATTTTCGAGTACAAAAACAACCTCAGCCGTAGAGAATTCTTATCATTATGCAAATGATCGCTCGATATACTGCTCTCAAATTGCGAGTTCTTTGTTTAAGGAAGAAAAGAGACAATGACAACGTAAAAGTAGCGGGAAAGACCACTGTGAGTTTTAAGAAGAATATCAAACAGGTACAAGGAACAAAGTATAAGAATCACCACTTTATTGTAGTCCAAGTTCAATCCCCTCTATCTCTTCCCTCAAAGAAAGATAACTGTTGATAATTACCTGGAAAGGTTGAAGCTGGATCAGTTCACCCTCATGTCACCTGATCCTTACGATCTTTTGTTATATTCTGAAGAAAAGAATAAAGGTGGTAAGTTTCTAAAGAAATTATGGTGCCGCGTCAGTGAGGGGAAGGGGGTACATTTATAAAACGAGATCATTCGGTTTTATCAACTGATTTAATAATGTAAATTAGCCACCATAAAGAGTTTTTGAAGCTGCCATTTCGAGCTTTAGCCCTTCGTTTAGAACGAAAGACGAAAGACTATCACTCGGCACATCATAAGCTCATTACAGTGGCTAATTTACGTTATTCTGGATAAAACTTATAACGGTAGAAGTGGTCGGTACTGACGTCTTGTCAGACCGAAAAACACCGATCAACGACATCCGTTCTACTTATTTTGTGGCGACTTTGTCTTCGATCGATATCATACAAATCACACCAACTGAAAAATAAAGAGTTCACGAAAGAGTCAGTCATGACATGTAGATATCTTACCATTTACAGTCAGAAGCTTCGGTTGAACTGTGATCGATCTTGTGATAAAAATCAAAAGAAATAAATGCCGAGGCCTGACGTCCCCTGCTATACAAGTTACAAACTGTTTCAGTTTTACAAACTCAAATGGCATCGTCAATAATTAAATTTAGATGTTCAAAACCGAATTACGCGAACAGAGATAGAAAATGAAAGAAAACACAAAGAAAATTGTTATAAATCTCTTCTCATCTTCCTTCCACCGTAATAAAATGAACAGATGAGTTTCATTCATCTGTCCGTAACATAGAAATTCTATTTTTTCCGAATCTAAGATTCTTTTTGCGGGGAGTTTGCTTGATAATACAACGTTGTGGTGAACTGAAAAGAGGTCGAATTAAAAGGTAGCAAAATAGAAAGAATAGAAAGAAACTGTGATGTTGCGTTGGTGGGGGAGTAAAACAAGGTAATTTTGGTTTTCTTAACTGAGTTGATAATGTAAAATGGCCACCGTAAGGAGTTCAAAGCCGACGTTTCGAACGTTAGCCCTTCGTCAAAGCGAATGGAGGAATCGTGGGTTGTTTGTGCGTTTCTATGCAGAAAATGGTGCTACGCTATTGGTAGAACCATGGTAACGAGAAAAACATAATCTCGAAATAGGTCACCTAGTGGTCTCCTTCTCGTCATCTTCTTGTTTCACTAATGGACGTCTTTTTGCAATAAGCGCAAGTTATGCAACATATGGTATTGGCGGAGGTGCTCGTGAAGTGATCAGCAATCTCAATGGATCGTTTTGGTCCCGATATTTTCTCAACGGTACGAATGAAAGGACAAGTTTTGCATCGTGCGCGAACCCATTTGAAAGTTCCAGGTTAATCATTAGTTTGTATTGAACTTTTGACCGATATGTAGCCTATTTTTTGTCGCGTTTGAATGAAATAAGTGAAAGTTGCGAAAAGATAGTACCAGTCTCCTGAATCATTTTGAGGTAAAGTTTTAAGAATGGTGGATGTAATTGCGTAGTTGTGATGGTTGCTAGTTTCGAAACGCTAAGGGACACGTATTTCTTGTGCTTTGCATTTATGTTTTATTTTTATCAATTAATCTTTCGTTAGTTAATGATTGTTATCAATGAATTCGTTATTTCTGTCAGGCATCAGATGTTGTATTTCACTTTTCATCATATTAGTTCGGTTGCTGTTCTTGCTATCAACTTATCATCTGCTATCGTTAGGGGCTAGACCAAAGTAAGTCATTCTTTATTTTGTATTTACGATATTTCCTTTGTTGTTTGTATTAATGCTTATTTCTCGCACTCAGTTATTTTATAACCCCTCTTCATAACCGCCATGATAGATTTGCTTTCCTCCACTTGTGGACGCCATCTTGAATTTCCCACAAGAAGTTTGAAATCGTCTTCGGACTGTCAAACGTTTGCGCATGCGCAAATCGTAACACTGTCCCTTTTAGTGACTGACAGTGAACGTAAATAATTTACCTTTTCATTTATACTTAGTTTACTCCTAAAGTCTCTTTGATAAAGGCGGGTAAACAGGAGGTTAATTCTGCTCGCCTATCCAGCTTTATATGAACCCGAGATAATATGAGATAACATTTGTAATCTTTCATTTTTAACCATCAGCTGTAGTCCTTTGATTACACTGCTGGCGTATTTTTCAAATATGGAGCCAGACTAAATGGGATATGAAATTCGAATGATCACCTGTTGATTGGTTTTCGTTTTGGCAAAGAACGATAGGTTTCTTCTACAACAGAGTGCGCTCTCTACTTCCTAAGATTGTCTCTGTGTGTATCCATCAACACTGTAGTGCACAGTGATTTAGCAAACCAGGCCACAAAACGTCCCTTGCTGATAGGCCAGCTCAACAATGCTTCAGTTAATTCTGGCATGGAGGATTTAGAAAACATTAGTGGTTCACAGCATTATACCATTGTTTCAAGGAACTGGGAGACTAACATAAAATTACTTTTATCTATTTGGTTCAGGTGGCTTTAGTTAATCCCGAAACGTATCTGAAGTCAATTCAAGAGTAATCTGCTCTGACAGGTGGACCTTTAAGTTAACAGCTGTGTGAAAATCGACTAAAAATATGAAATTTCACATCTTGAAAGCTCTTTTCTACCACAATTAACAGTAACTTCGTGGTCTCATTTGGCAATTTGCTGTTGTCTAGAAGAGTACAGAGAACGCTGCTCGCGTCAACGTGTCACTCAGCATGTCACTGAAAGAATCGTTTTATTCCACGCAAATATTGTGGTAGAATCAAAACAGCAAAGATTTGGCGTGGATTTCATTCTTATTGACAACGGTATTCTTCATCACACTGGTCATAATTTGCTGCCTATTTTTCCTTGGTGACGTAATCGAAGCGCATGTCTTTATTAACTTCTGACTTCTATTGGGTCGAGGACTTTTACTTCACGCAAGTGATCCTGAAACTAGAGTAAATAGATAAATAAATAAATAAAAGAACTCTGAAATTTTCATTCTGGACGCGCGTTTCCTGCTGCGCAAGGACGGTGCAATTTTGTCAAACAAAGTCAACCAAGTACTTTTGCAGAGGTAGAGCGCGTTATTACGAAGCTCTGTCCCCCTTAAGACCTTTTCTAAATGTATTGACGAATTTCCCTCGAAACTAAGTTACATAAGATGGCTAAGCCATCAGAGTTTTTGTGTAACACAGTTTGATGTTACATAATTACGGCTGACAAACATTGTTAAAGGTTTGAGACACCTTAGAACCATTACAATGTTTGGTCAAAGCTTGAATGAAAAGAAATATCATTTTAAATGGAACTCAGTCTACACGTTTATGACAAATTTGTAGAACGGCTTTCTTTTTTCCCTTTTATCCATATTGTTCCGCCAATCATGTTAAAAAATAAAGCAGTAGAAGAAAAAGTACATGACGTGAGTCGAAAATGAAGTTTGAAGGGAATCATCGCTTATCAACGACAGTTTACTAGAAATATCTTTCAAAAGTAGTTGTACCTCTAAGTTCTAATCAATCAGCCCCCGCTGTCCCCATACGGTAGCATATGCAGTCAACAAGTTGACAGCCTGCCTCGTTTCCAATAGCAACCTGGCTTCCAGCAACCAATTACGAGCTACATTTTTAGGCTCCCCGCGAAGCTGATTTACCACTTGCTTCGCTAACTTCAGATCTCCACGCCGAAGGTAGTACTCTGCGCGCGCTAGGAGATCAAAAGTATGTTTTACGGGATCAAATGAATCAAAAATTAGGAAAGATTGGATCTACGACAGCACGTGAGTCCATGGTGAAGCTCCGTTTTCTCCTATCATGGCTACTCGTCGACACCATCTCCGGATCTTGTAAAAGCGACGCGTCACCTTCTCTTTGTTCAGCACTCCTCTTAACACAGCCTCTTCTGGTAAAGAGTTAAGAACTTGTGAGACCAGTGGATCCTCTTCCGCCGCATTGTGAATGGCTGTCAACTGAGGCAGCAGCGGTTTTGATTGAGTAGCACCTTTGTCGATAGCTGTAGTCAGCGACTGACAAGCTGTTCACAGATTTTGCGCCTGCTTATTTTGTTTCTCAACATCTGCTCTTCCCTCTATCACTGATACCACACCTCGTAACTGAGCAAGAGCCCCAGCTAGCTGCACCTTAAAAGCCTCTTTTTCTGCGGCCAATTTTTGTTGTAAGTCATCTTCATACCTGAGAAATGACACTGTTTTATTAGAAAGGGTAATTGTAAATGTAGCCCGTAACATGTGTATGTAGGAAGTCTAGGGCGGGGCGTGGGGCGGGGAGGGGGGGAAGAAAGACATTTGTACTTGTTTTTTTTTTCTGGATTCAAGAATTCCATATTATTTTATTCAATGAATTACTTTGGAAATCTTGTTGCTCTATTTAAACTACTGTTAAACACAAACCTACTGAATTTCTTTCGCATGTTGAAAGAAAACATCATACTAACTTCCATGTGGGCTAAGTCCTCCTTCTGACCCACTTTCGAATAAGGGTAAGGTAAAGCCTACTCAGGAGCCATGTGGCTCATCGGGCCGGCGCTTAACTCCGGTTTCCGTAGCATGAAGCGAATAGGAGTATTTCTACCCCCCCCCCTCTTTCCTGGATGGGATGCTAGTCCATCGCAAGGTTACCCCCAGCATTAACTTCGCCGGTACCCATTTAATTCTCCTGGGTGAAGGGAGGCACTGTGATAGTAAAGTGTCTTACCTAAGAACACAACACGATGTCCCCGGCTGGGGCTCGAACCCGGACCACTCGATCCAGAGTCGAGCGCTCCAACCATGAGGCCACCGCTCTTCCACACCTTCGAATAAGTAACAGGTTTACTCGCTAACAAAAATACTGGCGTTAATGAAAAGTAAGTTAATACCTCAACATGAACGGTAGCTTGGTGAGAACTGCAAAAAGGCTTTATAATGAACGATAATGCTTTCCTGCACTGCGGTAACTACCAGCCGTTTTCAATAAAGTTTTCTATGTCTTGACAACGGAGCATAAAACCTTAACCCTATTTGAGAAAATAAGTCAGATCTTCCCAAAACAACTTATTTATTACAAGCAAACTTAAAGTGACGACAGGAGGCCGCCATCTTGAATTAAACGGTAACCCCCATTAATTTTTCATCCACAATAACAAAAACGTCACGACATGGTTAGTGATGGAATACAGGTACATGTTACAGTACAGTACTGTACAGTACTAATTCAGACGTGAGATTTTGAGCTCCTCGATTACCCAAAGTTTAACTTTGTCGATTCAAGGTTAGTCTGGCCTTTGGGCCTTTTTTTCATTTGCTTTGTGTGCCATTTATGGATTCAGGTATGAATACTGAGGGATTGTTAGAAGATTTAGTTGCCGATGGAACCATTGAAGACTCATCGATCGTAAATGGAGAATCATATGCGTCGAGAGCTGCACGTACCTCTGGAAATATTGGAAACGATGTGCCAAACAAGCTGGTTTCTGCTTTTATTGAAAACAGCATGCCGCAGCGGCCGAGAACCGCTTTTTTTACACCGTCTAAATCACCGACTGCTCGTTCCGTTTTCGACGCTTTTTCGGCGCTGAACATTGAATTTACAGACATACAATGCCTCCAACGAAAACTTAATGGGGAAGTCGTCGTGACTTTCAAGTCTGAGACCGCCAAAGAAAGGTTTTTAAGCTTCAATTCTCTAAAACTTGGTTCAGAAAACTACGCCCTACAAGATGTTGACAAACCGTTAACATTTCTCACCATCTACGACGCGCCCTTTGAACTATCAGATTTGGCGATAATTAAACGCCTAGCACCTTACTGTGAGGTGTTACACTACCGGAGAGGTAAGCATTCTTATGCTCCCGCTATTTACAATGGCTTTCGATACTACCGTGTTCGGGTTTTTAAACCTATCCCGAGTTTCCTGAGATTTGGAAAGTTTCAGATCTTCCTGCGACATAATGGACAAGTTCCCACTTGCCGCAAATGTAATTGTTCTGGACACTTTGCAAATGGCTGCCCCAACAAGATTTGCTTCAATTGCGTAGGCATTGGCCACGAGGCGTCAGAGTGTCAACGCCCCGTTCTATGCTGTATTTGTAAAGAGGAAGGCCACTTGGGGATCAATTGTGATTACTCTTGGGTCTTTCCACTCACTCACTGTGCCGAAACCGATGAAACGGATGAAGTAAACATTGATGTATCAGACGACCATGGTTCTATTGACGAAAATGCTCCACTTGCTTCTGTTCTTCTTTCACCAAAACGATCTTCTGAAAATTTTCCTCTGCCAAATCCGCCCGTCAACGAAGAACTTGCTGAGAATTTGCCTCCCGTCTCCCCCCCGCCTGACGTCTTCAATGAAACTAATCAATCTTCTCAACTGGAACAACCTTCTCAACCTGAACATTTCAACGAGACTCAGCCACCCTCTCAACCTGAACAGTCCGAGCAACATTCTAAACCAGAAAAACCTTCGCAACACTCTCAACCTGAACAGCAACACTCTCAACCCGAACTGCCCTCGCACAATCTCTCCGAACAATCTTCTCAACCGTCATCCGTCTCTTCTGATTCCCCGATTCTGGATCCTCATGGCTTCATTGCTCCCAAATCCATCAAGCCGTCATCCCGTCGCACACCTGCTCGCTTGCCTGATCTGTCCCTTGCCTGCATTCGTAAACCTACTACACCTACGCTCACCACCGGAAGGCCACGCTCATCGATACCTGTTCCTACCACAGCTTCATTTACCCTTGAAACCGAAAATGACATGGAAACCACCCATGATCTCAAAAGAAAATCATCCGATGTATCTCCAAGTCGAAAGGAAACTACCCCCACGGAAAAGAAAAAAGGAAAAAACAGACACTCTAAAAAGTCCAAGTAAGTTTTTTTACCTTTTTAAGTGAGTCTTTTTTCCAAGTTATTTCAAACTCTTAACTATTAATGCAAGAGGGCTAGCAAACCCCCTTACCTACAATTTCTTGTTTGATTTGATCGAGAAGTCCAACTGTGATGTCTGTTTTGTACAAGAAACGTTAATTCATTCTGAATCTACTATAAAATCTCTATCCCGTAGATGGCTGGGCCGTAGTTTTTGGTCCCCTGCCTCGGGGAAACAGGGTGGTGTCGTCACCTTGATTTCTTCGAAACGCTCAAACGAAATCGTATCTTGGAAGAAGGACTCACAAGGTCGTATTGTCAGTGTTTTGATCAGGTGCAACGACTTTGATATCAATCTAGTCAATATCTACGCTCCTACCAATCCTACCGAACGGAAAAGTTTTTTTGTTTCGATTCATGAATTTTTCATTCCCTCCTCTGCGACTATCATCGGAGGAGATTTTAATTGTTACGACAACGCTCTCGATAAGTTTGGTGGGAATATCTCTATACACAAAGATTATGAATCTTTAAAAAGTGATTTCGCGCTTTCAGATGTTTGGCGAAAGTTGCATCCAAGATCAGGAGAATTTACGTGGTTTAATTCCACACGGTCAATTGGGAGTAGACTGGACAAGTTTTTAATTTCGAAAGATTTATTATCACCCGACGTTAAGTGTGACATTCGCCCTTGTTCGATATCCGACCACGATTTTGTTTTTCTTACCTTTGATATTCCCACCGCTGTAAAACGCGGTCCAGGCGTTTGGTGTTTTAACAACTCTCTTTTGAACGATAAGGATTTTTGCGCTACTATAGAGAAATTAATCGATGATCATGTACGTTTTTTATCTTGTTTTCCGTGTCTCCAAGATTGGTGGGAGTTTTTAAAACAGTCTATTAAAGAAGAAACGATCTCCTTTTCCCGTAAAAAGCGAAGACAACTGCAAAGAGACCAGGTAATTTTGACGAACAAATTGATCCGTCTTCGTCAACGTTTAGTTGACGGAGACAATTCCGTCATCCCTTTAATTTCTGACACCGAATGTCGTTTGAAAGCCCTTCGAACTAAACAAGTCGAAGGAATCATTATTCGTAGTAGAGCAGAATGGTTAGAGGAAGGCGAACGCCCCAGTCGGTACTTTTTTAATTTACAAAGAATTAAAGCTCAACGATCCCACATCTCTTCGGTTTATGATTCTACCGGTATCGAAGTCTCCTCCCAAGAAGAGATTGAAAAAGCTCATATCGATTTCTACACTCAGCTCTTTTCCGAAGAACCGATAGATGCTGCTCTTCAAGAAGATCTTTTATCCTCTCTATCACGGAAATTAACTTTTGATCAGGCGTCATCTTGTGAAGGCGAGATCACGCTTGACGAACTTACTCTCGCTATGAAAAATATGAATAGGAATAAATCGCCTGGCCCTGATGGCCTTTCGGTTGAATTCTACGCTAGATTTTGGGATCGTTTAGCTCCACATTTATGTCAAGTCTTAAATGCATGCTACCAAACCGGAGAGATGTGTGATTCCATGAAGATGAGCAACACACGCGTTATTTTTAAGAAAGGAGATCGTAAGAATCTGAAAAATTAGCGTCCGATTTCTCTCTTAAACGTTGACTATAAGTTATGCTCAAAAGTTCTCTCTCTTCGACTCTCTAAAGTTCTGGAATATATCGTTGACCCTGATCAAACTTGTTCTGTGCCCGGACGCAAAATTACTTCAAACTTACATTTACTCAGGGACATCTTAGATTATATCGACCGCACGAATGAAACCGGCATTTTGCTCAGTTTAGATCAAGAGAAAGCCTTCGATCGCGTTAATCGCACCTTTCTGCAAAGCCTCTTACCCCGTTTTGGTTTTGGCCCGTCTTTTTGTTTTTGGATTAACACTTTATATAATGGGGCCAATATGCGTGTTATTGTTAATGAATGGCTAACCGATGCGATTCCTTTGTCTCGTGGGGTAAGACAGGGGGATTCCCTGTCTCCCCTACTCTATGTTTTGTGCGTTGAAACTCTCGCATGCAAAATCCGAAATAATCCTGAAATCGAAGGTTTTCTCCTTCCGGGCGCACGTGGTCTCTGCTATAAAGTTGGAAATTATGCTGACGATACGACCTGTATAGTGAAATCTTATCGCTCTCTGCAAGTTTTATTCAACATGATTAATATTTACGAGCGTGGCTCTGGGGCACGCCTTAATCTCACGAAAACAGAGGCCATGTGGTTGGGGGCGTGGCGTAAGCGCGGCGACCAACCACTTGGCCTCAAATGGGTAACAAAAATTAAAATTCTAGGCGTTGTTTTCGGCCGCGATACTGAATTAGATAATTGGCAGCCAAGACTAGAGAAATTAGAAAAACATCTAAATTTATGGAAATCCCGCTCTCTTTCTCTTGTCGGCCGATCACTCATCGTTAACACCCTCGGAATTAGCAAGCTCCTATATCTCTCTACAGTTTTGTGTGTCCCAAAATGGGTAATTTCTAAGGTGAACGCTTTAATCTGGCCATTTGTCTGGGGTTGTCGAATTGAAACAGTGAGCCGAGTGACCTGCCACCAGTCTCTTAACAGTGGCGGTCTCGGCATTTTGAATTTCCTGATCAAAGGTAAATCTCTTAAATTAGCCTCAGTAGTTTCTAATCTAGATAATCGCGAATCAAAATCCTTTTATTTGGCCAGATATTTTCTAGGCTCTAGGCTTGCCTCTTGTCGCTCGGAGTGGAGCTCTCTTCGAGATAACTCCACCCCGAGTACACAGATCTTGACGCCCTATTATGAGAATGTTCTCTCGGCGCTCACCACTCTACGTGGGATTCTCTCCCGCACGGAGTGGCGCGATTTTGAATTTTCTTCCGAGAAATGTTATCGAACTCTTTTGAAGGAAAACTCCACATCTCCAATTCTTCATCGCTTTTGGACTCCCTTCCTTCCGATTGACTTTAATCTTGACAAATTTTGGAATTTAGTGCGAGATGACTTTTCTGAAAATTATAAGAACGACATACTCTGGAAAATTGTACTTCGCGCTATTAAGGTCCGCGATTCTCTAAAGAATTGGGGATATATCGACTCAGATAAGTGCGCCTCCTGTTCCCGTAAAGAAACTATAGATCACTGTTTTCTCAATTGCCCCCGTGTGAAATCTGTATGGACCTACTTTTCCCCTATTATCTCCTCTATCCTTGGAACTAGCTTTCTCCCATCCTGTACCTATGTTTTCTTTTTTCGTTGGACCCCCGCTAGTCCAAAACAGAATCGTATTGCCCGCTTTCTAATTAAGACGATTCTGTGCAGCATCTGGAAATTTCGAAATAAATCTACCTTCCACAATGGGAATGACCCCCCTGAGGGTATAATTCGCTATGCCCTCAGCGAGACCAAAAACAGAATTGCGTGCGACTACTTCCGACTCTCGTTATCTAACTTTAGAAACGCTTGGGAGTCCCCATCAATCTGTACAATTGATGGGGACTCCTATAGAATACTTTTGTAAATAGATTACCTTAAGCTTTAGTTAACATTTTATTAAATTAACTTGGAATTATTTAAAACTTAGAATTAGCATTAAACAATCCTAGAGTTACATTAATATTAGTCTATGTTAGCCCTAGCCATACCAATATTATAGATTAAGCATATATTAATATTAGACCTAACTATTTTGGAATTATTTATAACCTTACATTAATATTAGTAATATTTAATACTCGTATATAATTAACAACTCTTGAACTTTGGAACTTTGGACTGTTTATTAATAATTAGTTGGGGCCGAGCCCACGTGCGTTAGCACTTTTATTTTGTAACTTATGTGGTTTGTTATGAATAAACCCTTTTCAAAACTTAAAATCTTATAGTGCGAGGAGTTTAGCCATTTGAGCGCCTTCTGTTCTAAGCCATCTGTTGCGCCAAAGAGTGACTCGCGCCATTCTTGACTAGACGTGGATTCAAGCTCAGAAAACGTTCTTCAGCATTCAGTTGAGTTTGATTTTTCTTCCTTTTTGGGGGTAGTTACGACGATTTTAATGTTAAAAGCACTAGGAGCGGTGTCAAGGGTCGTTTGAGCGCCTCCATTGAATTTTGGAAGAGTACCTTGAGTGCTCCTGAATTTGTGCTTGACACCATCAGGCGTGGGTACAGGCTTCTTTTCGCGGAATATCCGCCCTCGTGTTTTTTGGCTGATAATAGATCGGCCTTTCAGCATTCTGAATTTGTGACACAAGCCATCTCGGAGCTTTTAGCCAACGGTTGCATTATTGAGCACAGTGTTCCGCCATTTTGCGTTAACCCCTTGTCAGTTGCTAAAGGGAAGAAGCTGCGCTTAGTCATCGATCTCGGGCACGTTAACAGCTTCCTTGTGAGGTTTAAATTTAAGTATGAGGATCTTTGCTCCCCATCTCAAGTCCTCGAGGAGAGGCACTGGTTCTTTACATGGGACCTTAAGTCCGGATATCATCATGTTGATATCTGCTTGGGGCATCAGCGGTATCTCGGTTTTTCTTGGCAGTTCCACAGCGTGCCAAGATATCTTACCTTCGTAGTTTTGCCCTTCGGCCTTAGCAGCGCCTGTTTTTGCTTCACCAAATTGTTGCGTCCGTTAATCTGTCGCTGGCGCTCTATGGGTCACAATAGCTTTATTTATCTCGACGATGGGGCTCGGAAGTCTACCGGATAAGTGTTCCGCCGCAGCAGCTGCCATACCCAAAAGAAAGAGCTCGACTCCTCAGGTCTCCTTGTGAATGAATACAGATCTCATTAGCATCCCATGCAAGTAGGCGAATGGCTGGGTTTCGTGATTAACACTATTACTGTGTCTTTTCATATTCCTGAAAGGAAGGTGGAAAAGCTGAAGAGTCTTTTAGGCTCTGTAACTGGAGATACGTCGTCCTCGTATCGAGAATTGGCCAGAATCGCCGGTTCTATAATTTCTGTAGCCTTGGCAGTGGGGCCCATTTTACGTCTTCTAACCAGGCAAATGTACCTGGCAATTGAGTCATGATCAGCGTGGGACCACACCCTTCGTTTTTCTCCGGCTCTTTTGGAGGAGTTGAGATTTTGGTACAGCAATATCGACTCGTTTAACGGCTATTCTCTTCGTCCACCCCCTGATTCTTCGACGGTTATTTTCTCTGATGCTAGTGATGTCGCCTTCGGCGGATTTTCGGCCTCCTTGGACGGCGTAATGGCTAGCGGCATGTTCACGTCTGAAGATCTTAGTCAGATCTCCACGTACCGCGAGTTCAAAGCTATTTATTATGTTCTATTGTCCTATACGGAGAAGCTGCAGCAAAAGAGAGTAAAGGTTTTCACCGACAATCAAGGCGCTGCGAGAATAGTTTCTGTTTACAGTTCCAAAGCCCACCTCCAGTCTGTTGCTATGAGCATTTTTTATTTTTGTTTTTCAAACGGGATCACCCTTGAAGCACAGTGGATTCCCAGGTCGCAGAATGAGAGGGCTGATCTCCTTAGCCGACTCGTTGACAAGGACGATTGGCGCGCTAATCCTTCAGTTTTCCGCCTCCTTGATGCTAAATGGGGTCCTCATACATTCGACCGCTTCGCCACCTATTACAATGCTCAGCTCCCTCGGTTTAACTCGAAGTTTGCCTCTCCCGGATGCAGTGGGGTCGGCGCATTGGCACAAGACTGGAGCGCCGAAAGCAACTGGATATGTACCCCAGTTAGTCTGATCGTCGATTCTGTCCGTCATCTCATGTCTTAATTTAGCCGCGGGACATTGATCATCCCCGAATGGCCCTCCGCTCATTTTTGGCCTTTCTTGCGTGAAGGGTCTTCTCGGTTTAGCTCGTATGTCGCGGAAGTGTTTGTTCTGCCTGCAGTTGAGGATCTACTATTGGAGGGTCCTGGTCAGAAGCAGATCTATAAGTCTCGACCTTCTATTTTTCGTCGTTGTCCGAAGTTCAGAATGTTGGCTTCGCGTTTATATTTCAGGTGAGTTGTCTAGCCTTCGTGGCATACTTTATGAGGCTGGTGGTGCACTTTTTCCGGTATCTTTTTTGGTTACGCATATTTGGATTTTTTGGCGCATTTTAGAGCCTGATTTGGCGCATGTTTTTAGCCTTATGTGGCGTGTCTTGAGGCCTAAGTTGGCCAATGTTAGGCCCAATGGGGCGTTTTGTTTGGCCTGTAATGGCACCTGGCCTGTAGTGGCACCTGGATTCACTTTGCAATTTAGTAGGTATAGGTAAGTGTATGCCGCACAGCCGACCATCACGTTTGGAATATCCTCTTATACCGATATTGCCATTCTGTATGAGCTTGCGTTTTTCAGTTTTCCGTTGTCGTTTCGTTCACCTTGTGTTTTTTTTTTCAGATGTTCTAATTTCCGGGATTTGAAGCGACGTGGCAGCCTTGGAGGACCCATTACTACGCAGCTTGGTTCCAGATCTTCTTGATTTGCAGTTGGGATCCAGGGCCCCGTCTACCTTAACCAAGTACAAGTCAGGCTAGTTGAGATGGCGCGGATGGGCATCCTCGAAGATTGGTGTCCCTGTCATTCCGGCGAAGCCCTTGCACATTGCACTTTTTATTACAGAACTTACGAACGTTTGCCTTGCGAACAATACGGGTATCTCCCCCATAGAAGCTGTTGTTTATGGCATTAAGTGGGCCCACTCTATGGCTGGGCTAGAATTATGTCCAGCCAACCATCCCCTTGTGATATCTTTTCTTGAGGGCGCGAAAAGAAAATTGGCGCGTCCTGTTAACCCGAAGGAGCCTTTATCCGTAGACACGCTGCAGGCAATTGCCGAATGTTATGTTGCGAGTAATTCTATTGCCACACTTCGTTTTTTGTTCATATTGTTAGTTGATTTCTTTGGGTTTTTTCATATTGATGAAATTAACAGTTTTTGCCTTAAGGATGAGACCATTAATGCTGACCATATGTCTATTTATGTCTCCAAGCGAAAAAATGACCAGTATCGGGAGAGTCACACCTCTCATCTTGCCAGGTCTGGGAAATCTACGTGCCCAGTTTCCATTACTGAACGAATTATTCAGGTTTTGTCGCAGTCTAATTCATCGCTTCCGCTTGTTCGTCGTATTGTCAGTCCAAATCTGGCGAGTATTTCCACGCTAGCAAGGTCGTGTCTAATTCTACTCTTAGAGAGGAATTCAAGAAGTACATCCAGCCCTTTGTTGACGACGTTTCAAAGTACGGCACGCATAGTATGAGGTCTGGTGCAGCGTCGAACGTCGCTTGTAGGCGCATACCAGGCGATTTATTGGATATGCATGCTGGGTGGAGGTGTCCTTCCTCGAAGAACATATACATTAAACATACAATTAAAGATCGTTTAAGCGTTTCAAAATCGCTTTTGCTCTGAGGGTATACTTTACGCTAGTTTACAGTTTATTCTTGCTTAGCTGAAAGAGCTTTTCTTGTCATTAGTTTAAGATTATTTGTTCTTTTTTGCTAGTTTATAACTATTGTAGTTCTAGTTTACTATTTACTGCAATCAATTTATTTATCGTATTTATTATGTCCATCTATTTGCTGTAGCCTAGAAGTCCTGGCGGGGGACGTAAGTGGTGCCTGGCCTGTCCCAGATTTCCTGTCCTGTGTTTTCCCTAGGGGTTTTTTGAGGCAGGTTTTTTCTGGCCCCCCTGGGTCGCTTACTCGCAGTTGACAGATCCGTTACGATTATAATCATATATCTCAATTGTAGTTCAATAAACTGATTGATGGCGTTGCTCGCAGCCCACAATCCAATGTTCTCCGTGATTTGTTGTGTCTTGTTTTCATTTGGTTTTATTCGCTTAAGTTAGTGCAGAATAACTTTAACGCTTAATGACTTTCAGAAAAGGTTGCATATAAGAAGTACAGCGAGAGTGAGAGAAGAAATAAGGCTCGACACTATGACACTTCTCTCTGGAGTAAACTAGTATCTTGTCCACTCCTGAAGCCACATAAATACTGAGAGGTCTATTTTCCCTCTCTCTCTTATTAATCCATATATTTATTTTTTGTTTTTGTTTGTTTATGTCACGGTTTTCATTGAAAGGTGCCTTCATGTCAAACTTTTTAAAACAATCGATGACAAAATGCTTAAAACTGAGAGTCGATATGCTGAATATGTGAAGCAGCCCAACAAACCCTCGGGAGGAGCACTAGTGTAACAATAACTGCTTTTATTATCCAACTACACTTCGTAAAGCACAAATAACGCCTTAAACAAGTACAAATATCACGCGGTAATTGTACTCTAGAGTACCGGTTAAACGGGTTTTCTCGCATCGCGCAAGCGAAGAATTGAATTGTAGTTACGAAAAAAAAATGGCGGACAATTTGAATCATATTTCCGACGACGAAGAGTCAGAATGGCTGGAAAATATACATCCAAGTTTATTAGATGAATCAAACGAAGAAAAACAGCTAGACGACCTAGAAATTTCTTCATTTATTGAAGAAAAAAGAAGCAGCAACACGCCAATTCCACTCCGCTTCGCTTACTTCTGTCACGCAGTCCCCGTCAATAAATATCCGCGAAGTTCGCCCGCACTGAAATAACAGTTTGGCGTGTTGGATAATAAATAACTTATTAGACGTTTTGTTATGTAGTATCGCTGAGTATTTTTACTCGTTATTTGTATTTTGACTCGCCCTACGGGCTCGTCAAAATACGGCACAACTAGTAAAAATACTCAGCGATACTACACAACAAAACGTCTAATCAGATATATTTATTAAGTGTCATAAAAGTGATGAGCAATTTCCTTGACTTACTAATGCATTTCTAGAGGAAACAACTTATGCACTAGAAAATTGCCAAATGTCGTCTTGGCTGGTAAAGTCCCTTTTTACAACCGCTATTTTAACTTTTGATAAGTAGTTTTTTAGAAAAGCTTTTCAAGATAAAACTTAGTGAGGTCGAAATGTCGTTCAAAATTATTATCACTAATTTTTATCTTGAAAAGCTATTTTAACTAAAACCCTTATCACCCACGGATATAAAACAAAATTATCCGGGGAATAAATCTCAAGTCAAAAAAATGTTGCCTTATCGGAGCAGATCTAAAAAGGAAACATGAAGACTGCTCGGCGCTTTCTAAAAGTTATTGTGATAAACACATTTCCGAATATATACATCACATAATGGAAAGCTTCTTTGAAACAAATTATTTGAAATTTCATTGTTTTGACTAAAATTACTATCTTTGCGGAAAAATAACTTGAAATTCGATTTACTTAACCAACCAATCACGGCTTCTAAAAAAATATCATCAGAGCTCAATTCGCTTGACTACGTAATTTAACACTCGAGAAAAAAAGGGCTTTTATAATTTGAAAATTTCCAAGTTTCCATAAAGAGAACATTAATAAGGTTCCTGTTCCAGGTAAATAAAAGTAGCTATTAGATGAGCTTTTTTGAGAATGTTTTGCTGGATGTACCATTTTCGTCCCTTACAGAAAATGTCCTTCCACCACAAGGAAACAATTGACATTTCTAAGCTTTCTAAGTCCATTTTATTCCAATCAAGTGCGTCCACTTTACTCGTGCCTACCAAGGTGTAGTTGACTTTGGCCAATTTTCAAAATCAAATGTCACGTTGTCGCCAATGAGCATAAATGAAGCCCACTGAGATACTTTGTCAAAGCCCGGTTTACTTCTCATCCACTTCCTGGCCTCGTGAAGAGATTCGCTGGCACTTTTACCGCGGAACAAATGATCGTAGAAGCAATTCATGAACTCTTCTGTTGCTTCATCCTCCAGTGCCCATCGTGCCGCTAACACCGAGCGAGCACCAGATCCTAAGAACGCTCGGGCGATACCAATAACTCCCTCTGCTTTGACCTGTCCACGCGCACTGTGACAACAGCTGAGTACAACCAGTTTAGCACGCACCTGAACTTCTGAAATCTCCTGCATCGTCAAAAGGTAGTCTTTCTCTCGTGGAGGACCGTCAATGGGGCCTTTAGGAGAGAGAACAATCTCTCCTCTATCAGGACTACCATGGGCAGCAAAATGTATCAGGCTTACTGAATTTATCGCTTGAAGTACAGCCTGTTTTGTTGCGCGGTCTCCAATCAAGGGCTTGACGCCAAGACGACTTCCAATCGTCTCTGCTTCCTTTCTTGCACGTGGCAATGGTGGTACTAAACTGCGTCTACCTTGGTACAATACCTCTCTAACCTCGGGATCACCGACTATCAGCGCACCACTCTTACTGTGGTACTCAGGAGGACTGTCCTGAATAAGCTTCAGAGTAGTCAAGGAGGGAACGATACGGATCCTGAATGTGTCCGAAAAATATTTGCCCTCTTTATCAGTTAAGGCTGCAAATGGCACTTGGTACATGCAAGAATCAGGGACAATTATAATCTCAGGCTCTTTCAGTAAATCGGCCACAGAGGCGATGATTATCTTGTGACACAGGTGGAGATTCGTTTTAGTGGCGTCTTTTGTAGGATTGCGGAAGCTTTCTTTAAAAAACTCATCTAAGTCAGGGACTAATCCAGTCTCTTCGTTTTTGATCGGGCTTGCTTCCTTTTCTGAAAAATGAATAGCTTCTGTTGCTTTGAGAATCCAAAACCGTACATCCGCTTTACCAACCGAAATGTAAAGGCATGTAGAGTCAGTTTCCTTTGCGATAATGTTCTGAATGCCACACCAAGATTGTGGGTTGCCTGAAATCTGCTCTTTAACAGAGTATTGAGATGCCATTAAGTCGGCTAGGCCTCTTGCCCGTTTCAACTCTTCGACGTAAAGAGCGCCTTGTGGATTCCCGGTGGAGGAAAGCAACCAACTGAGCACCTGGTAGATATGGGCACCGTGCTGCTCTAAAAGAGATATTTTAATCTGATCGCTGTCTTTAATAAAACTTCGCAAAGTATCCAATTTGTCAGTGCAACGATAAAGATACGAAAAGGCCTCTTTAAAATCGAATTGTGATAGCCTTAACTCTGCTAGAAAACAAAGGCACTTAAACTCAGTCAGGTTGTGTCCAATTTCCTTGCTTAATAAGAGACCCTTCTGAAGGTAACTTTCAGCCACGTCATAATTACCAAGGGATACAAAACATGTTCCTAACTGTGCGTAATCGATTGCTTCTGCTTCTCTGAGGCCCAAGTCCAAGTGAGTGGCAAGGGCCTTCTTAAAATAGTCTTGAGCCTTGGTATATTCACCACGCTTACAAGAAATACAGCCAAGGTGACTGTAATCTGCCGCTTGTCCTTCTCTGTCACCGGTTTCCATTCTCATTGCACGTGCTTTCTCTAAATAATCCTCGCCCTTTGCAAATTTACCACGCGATAAAAACAAACCTGCTAAGTTTCTATACATATTGGCCTCAATTCTTCTGCAGCCAATTCTCTTTGTTATTGATAGCGCTGTCTTGAGATACTCTTCAGCTTTGTCATGTTCACCAAGCATTCCAAACATTACTCCGAGGTTTCCGTTGCTTGTTGCTTGTCCTTCTCTGTCGCCGATTTCTTTTCCGACACCGAGTGCTTTCTCTTCATACTCTCGGGCCTTGTCATATTTACCAAGCGATTGGAACAATGTTCCTAGGTTTCCGTAGCTTGCTGCTTGTCCTTTTCTGTCGCCGATTTCTATTGTGATAGCGAGTGCTTTCTCTTGATACTCTCGGGCCTTGTCATATTTACCAAGCGATTGGAACAATGTTCCTAGGTTTCCGTAGCTTGCTGCTTGTCCTTTTCTGTCGCCGATTTCTATTGTGATAGCGAGTGCTTTCTCTTGATACTCTCGGGCCTTGTCATATTTACCAAGCGATTGGAACAATATTCCTAGGTTTCCGTAGCTTGATGCTTCTCCTTTTCTGTCGCCGATTTCTATTCTAATAGCGACTGCTTTCTCTTGATACTCTCGGGCCTTGTCATATTTACCAAGCGATTGGAACAACGTTCCTAGGTTTCCGTAGCTTGATGCTTCTCCTTTTCTGTCGCCGATTTCTATTCTAATAGCGACTGCTTTCTCTTGATACTCTCGGGCCTTGTCATATTTACCAAGCGATTGGAACAACGTTCCTAGGTTTCCGTAGCTTGATGCTTCTCCTTTTCTGTCGCCGATTTCTATTCTAATAGCGAGTGCTTTCTCTTGATACTCTCGGGCCTTGTCATATTTACCAAGCGATTGGAACAACGTTCCTAGGTTTCCGTAGCTTGCTGCTTGTCCTTCTCTGTCGCCGATTTCTATTCTAATAGCGAGTGCTTTCTCTTCATACTCTCGGGCCTTGTCATATTTACCAAGCGATTGGAACAACGTTCCTAGGCCTCCGTAGCTTGTTGCTTGTCCTTTTCTGTCGCCGATTTCTATTCTGATAGCGAGTGCTTTCTCTTCATACTCTCGGGCCTTGTCATATTTACCAAGCGATTGGAACAATGCTCCTAGGTTTCCGTAGCTTGCTGCTTGTCCTTCTCTGTCGCCGATTTCTATTCTGATAGCGAGTGCTTTCTCTTCATTCTCTCGGGCCTTGTCATATTTACCAAGCGATTCGAAAAATGTGCCTAGGTTTCCGTAGCTTGCTGCTTGTCCTTTTCTGTCGCCGATTTCTATTCTGATAGCGAGTGCTTTCTCTTGATACTCTCGGGCCTTGTCATATTTACCAAGCGATTGGAACAACGTTCCTAGGTTTCCGTAGCTTGATGCTTGTCCTTTTCTGTCGCCGATTTCTATTCTAATAGCGAGTGCTTTCTCTTGATACTCTCGGGCCTTGTCATATTTACCAAGCGATTCGAACAATGTTCCTAGGTTTCCGTAGCTTCCTGCTTGTCCTCTTCTGTCGCCGATTTCTATTCTGATAACGAGTGCTTTCTCTTCATACTCTCGGGCCTTGTCATATTTACCAAGCGATTGGAACAATGTTCCTAGGTTTCCGTAGCTTGCTGCTTGTCCTTTTCTGTAACCGATTTCTATTGTGATAGCGAGTGCTTTCTCTTGATACTCTCGGGCATTGTCATATTTACCAAGCGATTGGAACAATGTGCCTAGGTCTCCGTAGCTTGTTGCTTGTCCTTTTCTGTCGCCGATTTCTATTCTAATAGCAAGTGCTTTCTCTTGATACTCTCGGGCCTTGTCATATTTACCAAGCGATTGGAACAATGTTCCTAGGTTTCCGTAGCTTGCTGCTTGTCCTCTTCTGTCGCCGATTTCTATTCTGATAACGAGTGCTTTCTCTTGATACTCTCGGGCCTTGTCATATTTACCAAGCGATTCGAACAATGTTCCTAGGTTTCCGTAGCTTGCTGCTTGTCCTTTTCTGTCGCCGATTTCTATTCTGATAACGAGTGCTTTCTCTTCATACTCTCGGGCCTTGTCATATTTACCAAGCGATTGGAACAACGTGCCTAGGTTTCCGTAGCTTGCTGCTTGTCCTTTTCTGTCGCCGATTTCTATTCTAATAGCGAGTGCTTTCTCTTGATACTCTCGGGCCTTGTCATATTTACCAAGCGATTGGAACAATGTGCCTAGGTCTCCGTAGCTTGCTGCTTGTCCTTCTCTGTCGCCGATTTCTATTCTAATAGCAAGTGCTTTCTCTTGATACTCTCGGGCCTTGTCATATTTACCAAGCGATTGGAACAATGTTCCTAGGTTTCCGTAGCTTGCTGCTTGTCCTTTTCTGTCGCCGATTTCTATTCTGATAACGAGTGCTTTCTCTTGATACTCTCGGGCCTTGTCATATTTACCAAGCGATTGGAACAATGTGCCTAGGTTTCCGTAGCTTGATGCTTGTCCTTCTCTGTCGCCGATTTCTATTCTAATAGCGAGTGCTTTCTCTTGATACTCTCGGGCCTTGTCATATTTACCAAGCGATTGGAACAATGTTCCTAGGTTTCCGTAGCTTGCTGCTTGTCCTTCTCTGTCGACGATTTCTATTGTGATAGCGAGTGCTTTCTCTTGATACTCTCGGGCCTTGTCATATTTACCAAGCGATTGGAACAATGTTCCTAGGTTTCCGTAGCTTGCTGCTTGCCCTTCTCTGTCGCCGATTTCTATTTTAATAGCGAGTGCTTTCTCTAGATACTCTCGGGCCTTGTCATATTTACCAAGCGATTGGAACAATGTTCCTAGGTTTCCGTAGCTTGATGCTTGTCCTTTTCTGCGACCGATTTCTTTTGTGAGAGCGAGTGCTTTCTCTTGATACTCTCGGGCCTTGTCATATTTACCAAGCGATCGGAACAATGTTCCTAGGTTTCCGTAGCTTGCTGCTTGTCCTTCTCTGTCGCCGATTTCTATTCTGATAGCGAGTGCTTTCTCTTGATACTCTCGCGCCTTGTCATATTTACCAAGCGATTGGAACAATGTTCCTAGGTTTCCGTAGCTTGATGCTTCTCTTTTTTTGTGGCCGATTTTTATTGTGATAGCGAGTGCTTTCTCTAGATACTCTCGGGCCTTGTCATATTTACCAAGCGATTGGAACAATGTTCCTAGGTTTCCGTAGCTTGATGCTTGTCCTTCTCTGTCGCCGATTTCTATTGTGATAGCGAGTGCTTTCTCTTGATACTCTCGGGCCTTGTCATATTTACCAAGCGACTGGAACAATGTTCCTAGGTTTCCGTAGCTTGATGCTTGTCCTTCTCTGTCGCCGATTTCTATTCTGATAGCGAGTGCTTTCTCTTGATACTCTCGGGCCTTGTCATATTTACCAAGCGATTCGAACAATGTTCCTAGGTTTCCGTAGCTTGATGCTTCTCCTTTTCTGTCGCCGATTTCTATTCTGATAGCGAGTGCTTTCTCTTGATACTCTTGGGCCTTGTCATATTTACCAAGCGACTCGAACAATGCTCCTAGGTTTCCGTAGCTTGCTGCTTGTCCTTCTCTGTTGCCGATTTCTATTGTGATAGCCAATGCTTTCTCTTGATACTCTCGGGCCTTGTCATATTTACCAAGCGATTGGAACAATGTTCCTAGGTTTCCGTAGCTTGCTGCTTGTCCTTTTCTGTCGCCGATTTCTATTCTGATCGCGAGTGCTTTCTCTTGATACTCTCGGGCCTTGTCATATTTACCTAGCGATCGTAACAACGTTCCTAGGTTTCCGTAGCTTGCTGCTTGTGCTTCTCTGTTTCCGATTTCTATTGTGATAGCGAGTGCCTTTTCTTGATATTCTCTGGCCTTGTCGTATTTACCAAGTACTTGGAACAATACTCCTAGGTTTCCATAACTTACCGCCTCGCCTTGTGCATCACCATTTGTTTTCATAATGGTCATTGCTGACTCACAAAATCTTCTGGCCTCCGCGAACTTATTTTGATCGTAGAGTATCCCTACTAGTCTTAACTGTAGCCATCCTTTTCCTAGAGTATTATCTGATTCATGAAATAAGAGTAGTTGTTCTCTGACGTATTTTTCAGTATTTGTGTAGTCAAATAATGTGGAGTACGCCTTTGCTGCAGTGGTAAAGATATCTTGGTAAAGTAATTTAGCCATTGGACTGTCCTGTCTAAATCCTCGATTGTGTAGGTAAATGAAACATTCATGGCACATTTCGATGGCTTTTAAAACACGGCCAGTGATGAGAAGAAAAATTGCAACAGCTATACCTATCCTGATAGCTAATGTGGTTGTAGCGTCCTCTTCTGTGTTGTCCATCATAACCTTGTTCGCTGTTGGTGTCAGAATTAAAGGAAATCAAACATAATACATTCGAGAGGAGGGACTCAGACAACTCTTACGCAGTAGCGGTTTTACAGTGTAAAATTTTGTGCGCAAGAGGAAAGTAATTGGGTTAATACTAGGAGGGGTTGGGAAGGTTCACAAAGAGGAGAATACTGACAGAAATTTGACGTAAATTTAAGTTTCCGCCGCCTCGATCGTGTAAGATATATTTGCTTCGATTGAATGAAAATGCCTTCCAGTGTATTTCCACTAATTCATGGCTTTTACCATTTGAGATTGAAAACATGAAAAATCTAATTTAAAATGTGACTTCTTTTCCCGTTGACTGATGAACTAAAATAAATATGTTTACTTTGGAAAACAAGGAGATTGGCCTCATATTTTATACAAAATCATGATTTCAGTTCACGGCGGCAGCTATGGATGAAAATAGATGAGATTGAGAAGAAAGAAACCTTATTGGTTGGTTGGGGTTCCATATGATCTTATCTTAAGTTTATGTATCATATACACTGTTCTTCGCTTTTCAGTTAACTTTCTAGCCAAAAAACTATGGCAATTCTACATAATTTATAACTCATTTGAAGAGGCGGTATCTTGTCAGAACAGTTCTCTTTTTTTAAAGGTTAAGGAGGATTTCACAGCCCCTTGGAGAAATATGTCGACACAACCAACTAAAAATTGAGTAGAACTCCTGACACTCAGAAAAGCAAAATGGCGCTTCCGCGAAAGTGAAAGGTTTTTAGCCAACTTTCACTCCGTGAGCTTCCGTTGGCATGTACTTTTTAGATAGTCAAGTCGGTATAAAACTACTAAAAATAACGTTGAGGGCCGGGCAAACCACGAACCCTCATTACACTCTCAGAGCTATTTTTTCATCAGGGGATTTAAAAATTTCCGGTTTTCCCCTCTCTGAACGTTTCATGATAAGGAATTGACTTGTTCATTTCCGAAAGCCAGAGGAATCAAATTCGAGTGTCAACAATCAAACTGACACTATGGTGAAATCACCGATAAACTAAGCAAAATACAATTAAAACATACAGTGATTTTTCTGAAATTAAAGCCAACGATCCTGTGGTTCCAGGATACAGAATAACGTTGGCATCCCAAAAAAGTCCTCCTCAAAGCTTTCTCGATAATCCTAAGGCCGTGTTAACGCCACGAATTTGCATGTCAAACCTCTTCCTAACCCTTTTTCATTGTATAAATATTATATCGAAAGGAAACGAAATTGCTTAATAGGAGCGTTTCAGGGACACAGGAAAAAATATTGACGAAACTGCTAAGACAGAGGCAGCGAGCGTTTTGAAAAGTGCGGGGGGGGGTGAAGGGGAGGCATACGCATACCCCTACTCAAATTTTCCAAAATGCCCGTTGCGTTGTCCGTTGGCACAAGCAAACCAATCTGTAATCTTTACAGTTTCGACTGTGACCGTAA
>NC_142519.1:24749296-24774296 GCF_964205215.1 Stylophora pistillata | reverse complement strand
TGTTTCCATCTTCATCGATTAATTAACCCTTTAACTTCCAAGATGTGATTGTAAATTCTCCCCTCTAGTTGCTTCACATTTCCTGAGATTTGGTAATGAATCATGATAACAACTTCGACCCGATAAGTTTGTTATTTTTCATACCTATTTACTGGATGATGATTGTATATTATGAGGAGAGGTTACATTTTAATTAATTTTGAAACGATTAAAGTGTTAACAGCCGGACCTAGTCATATCTCTCCGCTATTGAGTTATTTGCCAAATTTTGGATGTATTTCGCAAATATGAAGGCCATAAAGTAAAGCAAATAATTTTTTCCTTCTTTCGCCTCATTTATGATAAGTTATCCCACTGCACACTGATAGTGAACGCTTCGATGGCTCAGGAGACAAACTATGATACCATAGCATCTTTCATTTTTTTTTTTAACATATATGACGGCTTTCCCAGCCGCCATTTTTATTATTAGAAATAACGATCCGTTGATTAGTTGCTAAAAGTTTCTATGATTTTCAAGAAACGTTCAACCTGTTCAGGATAAAATATGAATGCAGAAGTAAGAGTTTAACCTTTGCTATCTTCTTTGAGGTGATGGAGGTTTATTATTCAATTCGTTTGTTATTTTAAATTTCAGTGTGTTAAATGTATAGCTAGTAAACGGAAACAAAAAACAAGTTCCTAATTTTTCCTTCTACTTATCTCGGAAGTAATGATTTCCTATTTTCAGTGTTTTTTGTCACATACTTCCTGTCAAAGTTTTCATTTTCCATCAAGTCATCACAACTCGGAAATAAATGTGTTATACATCCATATTAAGGGGAGGGGGACTTTTGGTGCATTTCACCCCTCTTTGGTGACACGGCTGTAGCACCCCCCCTTTCTATCTTTTGAAAAAGGATGTGAAATATCTAGAGGCAGATAGATAACAGACCGTGCGTTACTGTAACGGTGAGAATATTATCAATGTCTTTACTACTTACAGAACAGATCATTTACTTCTGCTGCAATGAACCATTCACTCTCAACACGCGGTGTATTAGACTTTGATCGTATCTGCCCTGGAAAGTGAAACTTCTCAGCACTGCAAGAAATCATGATACATGACATCAAATAAGGAAAAGAAATTGCTCAAAATACGAAAAATAAATTGCTCCTCAGAGAAATTTTCGATGAGATGCAGGGAAAACTAAAATATTGACACAAATAAGATGATAGCTTCACGGGATCAAAGATCATTACTAATTTTCGAGTACAAAAACAACCTCAGCCGTAGAGAATTCTTATCATTATGCAAATGATCGCTCGATATACTGCTCTCAAATTTCGAGTTCTTTGTTTAAGGAAGAAAAGAGACAATGACAACGCAAAAGTAGCGGGAAACACCGCTGTGAGTTTTTAGAAGAATATCAAACAGGTACAAGGAACAAAGTACAAGAATCATCACTTTATTGTAGTCCAAGTTCAATCCCCTCTATCTCTTCCCTAAAAAAAGATAACTGTTGATAATTACCTGGAAAGGTTCAAGCTGGATCAGTTCACCCTCATGTCACCTGATTCTTACGATCTTTTGTTATATTCTGAAGAAATGAATAAAGGTGGTAAGTTTCTAAAGAAATTATGGTGCCGCGTCAGTGAGGGGATGGGGATACATTTATGAAACAAGATCATTTCGTTTTATCAACTGATTTAATAATGTAAATTAGCCACCATAAAGAGTTTTTGAAGCTGCCATTTCGAGCTTTAGCCCTTCGTTTAGAACGAAAGACGAAAGACTATCACTCGGCACATCATAAGCTCACTGCAGTGGCTAATTTACGTTATTCTGGATAAAACTTATAACGGTAGAAGTGGTCGGTACTGACGTCTTGTCAGACCGAAAAACACCGATCAACGACATCCGTTCTACTTATTTTGTAGTGACTTTGTCTTCGATCGATATCATAGAAATCACACCAACTAAAAAATAAAGAGTTCACGAAAGAGTCAGTCATGACATGTAGATATCTTACCATTTACAGTCAGAAGCTTCGGTTGAACTGTGATCGATCTTGTAATAAAAATCAAAAGAAGTAAATGCCGAGGCCTGACGTCTCCTGCTATACAAGTTACAAACTGTTTCAGTTTTACAAACTCAAATGGCATCGTCAATAATTAAATTTAGATGTTCAAAACCGAATTACGCGAACAGAGATGGAAAATAAAAGAAAACACAAAGAAAATTGTTATAAATCTCTTCTCATCTTCCTTCCAGCGTAATAAAATGAACAGATGAGTTTCATTCATCTGTCCGTAACATAAAAATTCTATTTTTTCCGAATCTAAGATTCTTTTTGCGGGGAGTTTGCTTGATAATACAACGTTGTGGTGGACTGAAAAGAGGTCGAATTAAAAGGTAGCAAAATAGAAAGAATAGAAAGAAACTGTGATGTTGCGTTGGTTAGGGAGTAAAACAAGGTAATTTTGGTGTTCTCATCTGAGTTGATAATGTAAACTGGTCACCGTAAGGAGTTCAAAGCCGACGTTTCGAACGTTAGCCCTTCGTCAAAGCGAATGGAGGAATCGTGGCTTGTTTGTGCGTTTCTATGCAGAAAATGGTGGTACGCTATTGGTGGAACCATGGTAACGAGAAAAACATAATCTCGGAATAGGTCACCCAGTGGTCTCCTTCTCTCGTCATCTTCTTGTTTCACTAATGGACATCTTTTTGCAATAAGCGCAAGTTATGCAACAGATGGCATTGGCGGAAGTGCTCGTGAAGTGATCAGCAATCTCAATGGATCGTTTTGGTCCCGATATTTTCTCAACGTTACGAATGAAAGGACAAGTTTTGCATCGTGCGCGAACCCATTTGAAAGTTCCGGGTTGGTTATTAGTTTGTATTGAACTTTTGCTCGATATATAGCCTATGTTTTGTCGCGTTTGAATGAAATAAGTGGAAAGTGCGAAAAGATAGTACCAGTCTCCTGAATCATTTTGAAGTAAAGTTTTAAGAATGGTGGATGTAACTGCGTAGTTGTGATGATTGCTAGTTTCGAAACGCTGAGGGACGCGTATTTGGTGTGCTTTTCATTTATGTTTTATTTTTATCAATGAATCTTTCGTTAGTTAATGATTGTTACCAATAAAATCGTTATTTCTGTCATGCATCAGATATTGTATTTCACTTTTCATCATATTAGTTCGGTAGCTGTTATTGCTATCAACTTATTATCTGCTATCGTTAGGGGCTAGACCAAAGTAAGTCATTCTTTATTTTTGTATTTGCGATATTTCCTTTATTGTTTGTATTAATGCTTATTTCTCGCATTCAGTCATTTTGCAATCCCTCTTCATAACCGCCACGATAGATTTGCTTTCCTGCATTTGTGGACGCCATCTTGAATTTTACACAAGAAGTTTGAAATCGTCTTCGGACTATCAAAAGTTTGCGCATGCGCAAATCGTGAAACTGCCTCTTTTATTGACTGACACTGAACATATACAATTTACCTTTTCATTTATACTTAGTTTACTCCTAAAGTCTCTCTGATAAAGGCGGGCAAACAGGACGTTAATTCTGCTCGTCTATCCGGCTTCATGTGAACCCGAGATAATATCATATAACATTTGTAATATTTCATTTTTAACCAACAGCTGTACTCCTTCGATTACACTGCTGACGTATTTTTCAAACATGCAGCCACACTTAATGGGAGATGAAATTCGAATGATCACATGCTGCTTGGTTTTATAATAATAATAATAATAATAAATAATAATAAAAGTCTTTATTCCATCATAAGATAAAACTACATATCTTGTTACAATGAATTTGGAAAAACTACAGAAATCTACATACATATTATGAATTAAAAAGTATGTCATTACAATAAATGGAGCTTAAATATCAACCTATTTACAAAGGTGTTCATAAAGCGCTGTGTATTAATTTTTGGGCGCGCGCAGCCTTTTTTCCTAAGATTGTGTACATATGTCTTTTGGACAGGAATGATGTTTTTCAGGGGGTGGCAATCCGTTGATTTTAGTTTCTTCAAAATGTTTCGGTCTTGATTGTTTAAAAGGTTCTTGATAAAAACTGGAAATGAGATAAAACCGCGTTTATGACATCTACAACAGAATGCGCTCTCTACTGCCTGAGATTGTCTCTGTGTGTATCCATCAACATTGTAGTGCACAGTGATTTAGCAAACCAGGCCACAACACGTCCCTTGCTGATAGGCCAGCTAAACAACGCTTCAGTTGATTCTGGTATGGAGGATTTAGAAAACATTAGTGGTTTCCAGCATTATACCATTGTTTCAAGGAACTAGGAGACTAACATAAAATTACTTTTATCTATTTATGATACTAATATGATGCTTAATCAAACCTTTTGCAGAGAGCTGAATTACAGGTTTGTTACAATGAGATGTTGTTAAGGTTGAGAACAGACGTCGGCATTTTCTCGGGTGCCTCTGGCAGCCGCTTCAGTCCATATCGATCTCACCTTCCCACCCCAGGGGAGGACATCCATCACATAGTAATCACGTGTGGGAAATTAACGTCTCCTACTCCAACGCTGTAGGAGACGGGACCTCCCGCACAACAGTCCAGCGCACTATCCATTGAGCTAACTGGTTCAGGTGGCTTTAGCTAATCCCGAAACTTATCTGAAGTCAATTCGAGAGTAATCTGCTTTGACAGGTGGACCTTTAAGTTAACAACTGTGTGAAAATCGACTAAAAATATGAAGTTTCACATCTTGAAAGTTCTTTTCTACCACAATTAACAGTAACGTCGTGATCCCATTTGGTAATTTGGTGTTGTCTAGAAGAGTACAGAGAACGCTGCTCGCGTCAACGTGTCACTCAGCATGTCATCGAAAGAATCGTTTTATTTCACTCCAATATTGTGGTAGAATCAAAACAGCAAAGATTTGGCGTGGCTTTCATTCTTATTGACAACGGTATTGTTCATCACAGTGGTCATAATTTGCTGCCTATTTTTCCTTGGTGACGTAATCGAAGCGCATGTCTTTTTTTACTTCCGGCTTCTATTGGGTCGAGGACTTTTACTTCGCGCAAGTACTCCCGAAATTAGAGTAAATAAATAAAAAGAAAAAGAACTCTGAAATTTCCACTCTGGACGCGCGTTTCCGGCTGCGCAAAGACGGTGCAATTTTGTCAATCAAAGTCAACCAAAAACTTTTGCAGAGGCAGAGCGCGTTATTACGAAGCTCCATCCCCTTAAAACCTTTTCTCAATGTATTGACGAATTTCCCTCGAAACCAAGTTACATAAGATGGCTAAGCCATCAGGGTTTTTGTGTAACACAGTTTGATGTTACATAATTACGGCTGGGAAACATCGTTTAAGGTTTGAGACTTTAGAACTATTACAATGTTTGGTCAAAGCTTCAATGAAAAGAAACATCATTTCAAATTTAACTCAGTCTACACGTTTATGACAAATTTGTAGAACGGCTTTCTTTTTTCCCTTTTATCCATAATGTTCCACCAATCATGTTAAAAAATAAAGCAGTAGAAGATAAAGTACACGACGTGAGTCGAAAATGAAGTTTGAAGGGAATCATCACTTATCAACGACAGATTACTAGCACTATCTTTCAAAAATAATTGTACTTCTAAGTTCTAATCAATCAGCCCCCGCTGTCCCCAATACAGCAGCATATGCAGTCAACAAGTTAACAGCCTGTCTCGTTTCCAATAGTAACCTGGCTTCCAGCAACCAATCACGCGCTACATTTTTAGGTTCCCCGCGAAGCTGATTTACCAATCGCGTCGCTAACTCCAGATCTCCACGCCGAAGGTAGTACTCTGCGCGCGCTAGGAGATCAAAAGTATCTAAATTGTCTAAATCTACGAGTTCTCCCTGCTTTACGGGATCAAATGAATCGAAAATTAGGAAAGACTGGATGTACGACAGCACGTGAGTCCATGGTGAAGCTCCGTTCTCTCCTATCATGGCTACTCGTCGACACCATCTCCGGATCTTGTAAAAGCGACGCGTCACATTCTCTTCGTTCAGCACTCCTCTTAACACAACCTCTTCTGGTAAAGAGTTAAGAACTTGTGAGACCAGTGGATCCTCTGCCGCCGCATCGTGAATGGTTGTCAATTGAGGCAGCAGCGGTTTTGGTTGAGTAGCACCTTTGTCGATAGCTGTAGTCAGCGACTGACAAGCTGTCCACAGATTTTGCGCCTGTTTATTTTGTTTCTCAACATCTGCTCTTCCCTCTATCACTGATACCACACCTCGTAACTGAGCAAGAGCCCCAGCTAACTGCACCTTAAAAGCCTCTCTTTCTACGGCCATTTTTTGTTGCAAGTCCTCCTTATACCTGAGAAAACGTCACCGTTGCATTAGAAAGGGTAATTGTAAATGTAGCCCGTAATATGTGTATATAGGAAGTCTAGGGCGGGGGAAGGGGCGGTAGATACAATCCAAGCACTCTAAACTAAACAGCCCATTTAAGGATACAGGATGAAAAATGAATATTTAAACCGTTGAAAAAAGATGTGCTGAAGAAGCACATTCTTACAAAACCAACCTGTTTTCTAGTTCCGTTGCCTGAACACGGAGAACCTCGGCCAAGTGATCACTGTATGCTGCTGCCTGGCGACGTAATTGCTGTCGGAGGCTCACCTCATGTGCTGCTGAAAGCTCTGCTTCCTGAGAGAAAAAAAAGGCTAACAATCTCACGGTCACTTGATTCATTAATCGTATTTTAAGCCCATATCAAATAAAAAGCGCGCCTTCCTCAAGCGTAAACCACCAGATCTCTTTTTTTTTTTTTTTTTTCCCACTTCTTTACAGGAGAGGGCATATCGAGAGGGAGTCGTGAAGTAACCATACTTGGCAAGTGAGGAAATGTCATCAATTAAAGAAAATCGATTGTAAAGCAAATTCTCTATGTAAGCACCTTACGATAGGTATAAAAACAGTTGGGAGGATATGCATACTGATGTTAGGTTTTCAAGGGTTAAACGCCAGAAAACGGGAGAAACCAGGTAGTGAGTTGTTTGGCATCTAATTGGTTCAAAGGGCGATGCGAGTGTTCGGCACCAAGAGAAGCAAAGTAACACTAATGCAATTCTAGATTATTTCCAACACTTACATGTACATGTACTTGAAATTGCTCTTATGCTATCAATACTATCATAATCGACTCCCAACCCCCCCCCCTCCCAAAAAAAAAAACAACATTTCACCGGGTTTCAATTTAAAGATCACATGTGCCTACCTTCTTCTTCGCTATGGTTTCAAACTCGGATGCCATTCTCTCGGCTTCTTGTTTCAGTTTAAGTTCGGTTACCTTGGCATCCTCTTCACGTTGGATTTTAAGGGAGTTTTCCAGCCTTTTTTGTTCCTCAGTTTGGTAGCTGACAAGCTGCTGTGTTAGCTGATCAAGTCTTTTTCGAGCATATGCCAAAAGAACCGACTCAGACCTAAAAAGCGAAAATGAAACGGCTTTACACTAGGTGGGAGACGCTTTAGCCAAAAGAATAGCGCTGGACTCCTTCGCGACAGGGCTGGGTTCGATCCACGCCAGAGTTGCCGTAATGCATGGCACTTTCACTTTTATTTCACATTCCGTCTCTTTTCGTTCACAACTGTATGTTTCAACTTGAAAGTCAAGACAACCACGTTTTTGTTCAAGTCTCCTTCATCCTGACAAAAGTATACCTTTCCTTCAATGGTATAATAATCATTTCTCTTAAAATTAAAGAAACCTCAACAACTGTCCTTCGTATGCGTGAAGACACGAGACCAAAATGTAAAATGTGACAATTCACCCAGTATCATGAATACCCTACCTAACATCTTTCTCTTCAACACCTTCCAAAGCTTCTTCTTTCAGAGCACCAGGTATTATATCCAGTAGCTCCTTCCTGAACATATCTTTGCTTTTGGCCAAGTCTTTCTGATGTTCCTCCAGCACTGCTGCCTCTACCTTGGCCTGCTTCATGTCTAACGCTGCTTTCTGTACACTGTAACTTACCCTCGCTGCCTCTTCTGTTGCAGTGGTTCCTGCTCCTTTAGCCCCAGCAGCTTCAGCTTCCTTGATAATGGCATGAACTTTTTCTACTTCTTCATTTACTTTTACCTGCAAAAAAGAGAAAGACGTATTTTACTTTATGCAAAACAGGAGTAATCTGTCCATGACCCTATCATTTTTTTTACATCACTGGGCGAGGGAGAGCAAAGTAAGCACACGAGAGAAGAATAATTAAATTTGGAGACTTCAAAAGAGCACTGAAAAAAATTGTACAAATTAAAAGATTTTGCCTGTTTTGATTGATATAACAATCTTCGTAAAGCAGCCAATTGTGTAATTTTAAACTTCAAAGGTAACCAAACATGAAGATTTGTGTCAAAGATGGATTCTTTGACTCCCAGGAGTGACCGCTAAGCAATATCTCATCACAATATCAAGACATCGTCATACACAGAGAAAAAATATTTTTATTGAACACGATATTCTCATAGCTGAAATTATAGGAAGGATATGGCAGGTGGTAGGGAGAATTTGACATAGGATATTGAAAAGATTATGGAGGGCAACTGTTTTTATTCTAATCACCTGAGCAATTTTGGCAGCAATAACACTGTCAGTGGCTGCCTTTTGAGAATTTAGTACCAAATCACTAAGATCCTTCAAAGTTCCACTCTCCAAGGATTGAGCAAGTGCACTCTTGAGCTGTTCAACATGTTCCTGTATGGCTTTTGCAGCCTTCTCCTGAGCCTCTACAGCTTCTTGACCAGTAACCTTCAACTTTTCCACTGCATCATAAACTATAGCTTCCATGGCAGTCTGATCTACAAGGGCTTCAACTTCCTTCTCAGTAAGGCTTGTGTCCACACCTACATAAATAGAGTAAGGGTACTGGTTATTGGATACGACATGTACCTACGCAAAAATACATTGTAGGTAAACTGTTTTCCAGGGAGAGACCTTACACACCCTCTGCCTCTGTAAAAATTATAAAAAAACACTTAATGTAAATCCTTGAACTAGCACCTTCAATCAATAGGAATTCCTTCAGATAAGTACAAGTACATGTACACTCCTATCAGGCAAGTACAAAAATAAGCACCCCATTGAAGTTCCCCCCCCCCCCCCCATTATTTAAGACAAGTGATCAAAGATAACTTAATTAGTACTGAGTAAAATACATGTACCATTTTTTTTTGTTTGTGGATATATTAGGTTTAAAAAAGTTAAGATGAAAATCAACTGTACTACTAATGAAAAGTTAAGATCAGCTTTGACGATTAGTAAATAATTGTTGTAAGTGTTTAGATGGTGATGTACAAAATGTGATATTACAAAAAGCAATCATATCTAATTGCATTTCATGTTTTAATTGTCCCCAGGTCAGGATTAGCAAACAAAGGGTTAATTTTTTCTGTTTGTTACTGCTATTAACTTGATCTTTAGGCTCTCTAATTATTTTGGATAGTACTAGTGAAGACAGTGTACTGGGCCACATTCAATATGTTTGAATTGTAACAGAAGTGGAATGTTCTTGTGCCTGTGTAACATGCACCAAGCAACCCAGAAGAATAGAAATACATGTAATAACCATCACTAAAAAACAGCTGAACTATTAGTCAAAGTATTATTTTCTTCTCTAGTTTAAGTGTATTTAAAAGGGTTTACTGTGTTTCAATAAAATGAATGTTGCTTGTTGGTACCAAACAATGTGAGGTGCCATGTACACCTCAACTCTCCCCTCCCGATTATCTATCTTTCGCTTAGTCACTCAATTACTCTAAATGCTAATTTGGGCTCTGAGGCCAAAAACAAGGCTGTAAACATCATTTGTAAATGTTTCTTCAAAGAAATGACTATCTGAAGATTTCAAGAAGCATTCATGTATCTAAAACTAGCATACTGTGTCATATTTCATATGTAATCCTGATGGTAGTCTCCCTTGTATAATATCAACAATTCTAGGAAATCACAAAAGCCTGTTCATGAAAAACCTGTATATGCTAAAATAGTAGTTTGTTGTACATGTAGGTTTGTTACATTAGTGTTCCAAGGTACAGTCTGTAACACATGATTCTTCTTGATATACAAACACTTTTGAACCAAAGCACAACAACAACTGTAGTGTTTTAGTTTAAAAATGCTTGTGTATTAAGAGTACCGCCTGGTAATCATCATTGGAGAAGACCATAGTTTCTGTTATTGATTTTTGTACCTTTGATTTCATGAGATTCAGCATCTTTTCCTTTCTCAGCTAGCTTCTCTGTAATTTCTGGCATCTTAGCTGTAGCAGCAGGCTCAGCCTCCTTTTCCACAGCAGAAGAGATGTCAAGATCCACAGAAGACACACCCACTTGATCTAGAGCTGACACAGCCGCTGTTGGTGACTCTGCTTTTCCTCTAACGCCAGGCTTTGGTGGTTTACCGACTGTGTTCTGAGGGGCATCACTCTTGGGTTCTATTGAGTTAGCACTCTGTTTTACTTCCTTTTCAACTGTTCTGGCAATAGCAAGATCAACAGCAGAAATGCCTGTTTGATCAACTGATGAAACAGATGCCACTGATTCTTTGCCCTCCACCAAAGGCTTAACAGGCTTTCTTAATGACAGATCAGCATCCTGGTAAGCATAGAGTTATCAGCACTTAATTAGCATAGTGCCTCTAGAGAGCTACACACAAGACTGAAGTATAATTGGATTGCACCAAAACATAGGGGGAACCTGACCTGTATAGAAATGCTCATGGTTGCTTCATACTACAACAGTGAGGATAAGCATTGAAACGAGTCAGACTTATTAATTGTACTTGGCAGTGCATATGTATCATAATCATGAGAAACTAAACAGGAATTGAGATGATCACCACTACAAGCACTTGAAGGACACAGGTTTGCCATGCACCTCTGAGCTGTACTGTAGCTCTGTGCCCTTAGCACTGTACATATCTGTTTCTCAATTGAAGATTCATTCTAGGTTCCAGAATCCTAGGTTCAAGGTCCAGATGGTTGTTACAATTCATTCCTAGTAATCTGAGTTAGAGTTTGTTCGGTGCAAATTAATGTCCATCAAGGGAACACAAAGCATAATTGTTGTTTGCAAAGTTTGAATGCTCAGTTAAGCAGTCTACCATTTACACAATACTTGTAGACCTAGAGGGTGCATTAACAAATAAAACAACTAACTTTCACAACTGAGATTTCAACATATACTTGCCTACTGTTTTCCATAAGCGTTTAATAATTTTAGCCCTTTTAAGACTAAACAATATTCCATAGTTAAGGTTTTTCTTAACTCTTATTACATTCTACTTGATGATATAGTGATAATGTAATAACAATTTTTTTATTGGTTACTGCTGAGAGTCAAAGGGTTAACTCAGGATTCCCACCACCATGCTACATGTTAATAGAAAGTCCAGAAGACATACACTCATGGAACAATTGTTTGGATAGAGCAGAAAATTTTCACGATTTCATAAACCAACCGGTCAAGGAATCATTCACCAGATAGGAGGATTTAAAAGTGGAAAAAGAGAGCCTGAACCTTTATGCAATTAAGATATCATTTTTTACCTTTTGTGGAGCTTTTTGGGGTGAAAGACCAAGATTCAATGGTTCATCAACAGAAGAAGGCTTTGTTGGGTCTCTTGAGGCACTGTTTGGTTTCTTACCAAGAATAGGGGGTTTTTTGCTCCCTGTTAAGGATTCACCGAAGATACCCAAATATGGTGCAAGATATGGAAAATTTGTCATCCACCATGTGCGGACATCTGTGCTGTAATGAAAGGCTAAAGCTGCACCGACCACACCTCCACCACTGGCTAATGCTACTCCTGCTACTAATTTCCAAGCTGGTGAGCCTTTGGTTGACCTTCATACATCATGTAGAAAAGTTTTGAACAAAGTTTATCATAAAATTTAATCATATGTTTTATTATGAAAAAAAATATTGAAGCAAGGTTTTAAAAGCTTTAGAGATGTAACATCAAGACAATTGTTTGGTGTTAAGTGTCTGCAGACTATTCTCCAGGGCCCAGTTGTTCGAAGGCCAATTAGCGCTAACCCAGGGTTAAATTTTAATCCAGGTTTCTATATTTCTCTGTTCAAGAGCCGTTTTGGGAAAAGATTTCCAATACTTTTCAGAGTATTCAATCATCAAATTGTAGACAAGTGGAATTAAAGTAAATTTTCTTTTAAAGCTTTCAAATCTGAAATTGAATTTTACACTAACCCTGGGTTATCTTAACCCACCTTTGAACAACCCGGTCCAGGTCTAAAAACTCTAACTATTTAGCTGTTGCCATCATGATAGTACAGTTCACATCCCACAAAATTCCACTTTTTTAAAAAGAGTGTAAGCTTGTCGTATTAAGGGAACACTGAAAGTTTCCATCTAACATGCTCTTAATAAGGTAACTTCTAACTGTTCTGGTAAAGGCTTGATGTGGCGGAATTTATCGCCAACATAATTCCCCATCTGAAGTTCAGAACTACACGTTAAAATTAATTCAATATTTTTGACAATTCCTTAGCACTTACCTAGGAGACCCTGTTGTAGTTGATTCATATCTTCTAAACTCTGAATAACAGTATTTGTTTGCTGAACACAAACGACCCTACAAAAAGCCAATATAAATATACAGAGCGTATGGAAAGCACGAGTATTAACGCAGAATTTCTCCACATCAAACAGTTGCAGAATCACCTGGTGTGTGTTTTCCCCAATCTCAAAAATAACACCAAAGTACAAACCTTTGAATATGCTGGTCTAGCTAAGTTTACAAACGATTGCAGTAGTGACCCTTTCGTACTTTTGATTCGAAACATTTCACAAGCCTGCACCTGTGATTCCAATATGGCGGATTGCTTTTAGCCCTCGGTTCCAGGGTCTCTCGTCAAGTGTACTGTGATTGGCTGACAAAATTAGATGATATTGGCGGGAAAATAACAAGCGCGAAGCTATTAGAAGTACGTACTTCGATTAGTCTGATTAATTCTTGATCAAAGATTCCATTTTGCAGTTTGGAACAAGAGTGAAAGAAGAATGCAAACTCAAAGGACGATTTCCAGCTTTTTCATTCCTTCTGGCACTGGAATCAAAAGAAGAGCGGAAGATGAGGAAGCAGGCACAGGCGAGAATGCCAATTCGACGCCTTCAAAAACGAAGCGGCTGGCTGTAAATCTTTCACCAGAGCAAAGAGCTCGCATCGAAGCTAATCGAGAGGAAGCACAGAAGAAACTGCTTGCTAATAAGAGTCCTCAGTTCTTCGGACCATCGTGGAAAAAAGCTTTGGCAGCGGAATTCACCAAGGAATATTTCCAGAAAGTATGTGTGCATTGAATCGATCAATCTAATTGCTCCAATTTTATGACTTATGGAAATGTGGTTAAATGATATAAAGAGTGATTGTGATGAGTATTGAATTATTTGTCAATAGCTTATGAATTTTGTGAAAGAAGAGAGATCACGCAAGACAGTCTATCCAGCAGGTACGCAAATTACACCCTATCCCTCACCCCCCCACCCCACCTCTAGAGCTGGCTGGTGTGTGGAAGGGGTGAGTGTTTTTTTATTATTATTATTATTATTATTATTATTATTATTATTATTTAAAGTTCTAATCAATAACAGTTATTCAAATGTTATTGACCGCATTTTTTACTTTGTACAGGTAGAATAGCCAGGCTTGCATGATAATTTTGAAATTACATGTAATCACAGAAATGTTAAAAGAGTAATCAATAATTCTGAGAAGGGTATGGGTTTTGGTTGCTTTTTTTTTCTTTTGAGTTTTGATTTGGATATTTTAACAGTTAATATGGATTTGATGAATAAATCAAAGAGGGGACTGAAAAACTCAGTCCGTACAGTACAGTCCTCGAACTCAGTTAGTGAGAGGTATCTAGTAGTCGAGTTTGATGAACTGATCATACCAATGACTGATGATAGTGCAGATTAAGTGACAAGAAGCTAAGAGAACACGCATTTTTTTAATATACTGCAAATGTTCTGCGTACTTATTGCTCCTTATTTCAGACAAAATGGAATGGAATTTCTGGACGCGGCCGGTAATACGCTATAACTGTGCATGTTTACGCGATTTAACACTAACTGCTCTTATTATGTATAAATCTACTAGCGTTTTATCATGAATGCTGGTCTCTGAGTGGCCATGCTACTTGCTATTTATTTAAACAATAGAGTGTTTCTTTTGAGAAACTATCGGTTGATAGTTGCCCCACGGAAATTTGATGTTCTTAAAACAAATGTTTGCCCAATTGGGCAAACTGAGCCAACTTTGTCAGGAAACAATTGATGCAGTTCTGATGAGACCTCAAACTAAAAATGTTTATAACTTTTCTGATTGCAGAGAAGGATGTGTTCAGTTGGACTCTTCAGTGTGACATCCATGAGGTAATTTTTAAGATTTAATTTATCAAAAATTATTACTCCTAGTTATGAATGAATTTACGACATACTGGTTATGATTGACACACTAAACTGTGGCCAGGGTCATGAAGATGTGTTGATGGAGGAAAATTTTTTTCTATGCATGCTGCATTTCCTCATTAATCAAGAAATAAGAAGGGATGCAATTAATAATAATAATGATAATAATAATAATAATAATAATAATAATAATATCATTTATATAGGGCTTTAAACAAAAGTTCAAAAGTGCTTCACCTAAGAAATAGCTAATAGAATAATAAAACTTACAATAGCTAGGAGATAAAATAACATTCTAAGAGATGAGTTTTTAGAGGTGACTTAAAAGTATCAACACTGGGACTATGCCTAATGTAGCTACGAAGGCAGTTCCATAACTTAGGGGCACATATAGAAATGCTCAGTCTCTATAGGTTTTCAGATTTGAAGGAGGAACTTGAAGCTGAACTTTCAATGAAGACCTTAACAACCTACGAGGGGGTGTATAAGTGCAGAAGATTACTAATGTAACAAGGAGATAATTTATTAAGAGCTTTAAAAGAAATTTAAAAGTAATATGGTGTTCAAGAGGCAGCAATTGAACTAGTGAGACAATTTGGCAACATTGTGAGTAACACCTATCGTAGCATCTTGTCCTCATATTAAGCAGTTATGGCTACAGGTCATTGCTAAGAATCAAGGAAACGATTCTAAATGGAAATAAAAGCCAGGCCAATTGAACAAATTTAAAGAGAGATTTTAGGGGATTTTTCCTCTTACTGTTTTTATATGCTGTATAATCACATGCAGCAGGGTGTGGTCAGGTGTCCTGCAAGGATGAGGGGGCCAACTTAAACCTCTTACTGGTGTTTGGAGACAAGCCAAGTTGTCCTACTGTTAAAAAAAGAGAGAGAGAAGAACATGTGCACACCCAAACCCCCTGAGCAGTGTCCCTTTAACAAGTCAGTGATATTCTTATACCTCAGGTTAAGGTTGTGATCATCGGTCAGGACCCTTATCATGGACCAAGGCAGGCACATGGTATGTTTCACATAACCTAGTGTTAAATGATTTTCTTCCCCTTAAGATTTATTATTAGTAATTTATGTTTATCCACAATTATCCTAAATGCCTTGAAAAATACTCCTTTTTCAGGACTTTGCTTCAGTGTTCCTCCCAGAGTTGGTATACCACCAAGGTGAGTGGGAAAAATTAATATTCAAGCAGAAATTATGTATTTTAGACTTGACTATGGGTAGATTATTGGTAATGTCCTTTTCTTTAAATTTCAACAGTCTGGTAAATATCTACAAAGAGTTGCAAAATGATATTGAGGGCTTTGAACCACCTAAACATGGATATCTATTGGGTTGGGCTAAACAAGGTGAGTTGAGTTTTGCTGTTAACCCTTCAACCCCCAGAAGTGATTAACATGTAACTTCTCCCTATAATATCCCTACATTATCCAGCAAACAGGTGATAAGAATACCAACTTATCAGGTAAAGGTTGATAGCTTGATGTAACACCAAATTCTTTTTACTAATCTACAAGGGAATGTGTAGCAGCTAGAGGGGAGAATTCACAATAAGATCTTGGGAGTTAAAGTGAATTGATTTAACCCTAGAACACATAGAGCTAACCGCCTCCCGGTTAGCTCAGTTGGTTAGAGTGCTGGACTGTTGTGCGGGAGGTCGAGGTCGATGGTTCGAGCCCTGGCCGGACCAACACTCAAGGTCTTAAAATAACTGAGGAGAATGCGCTACCTTTCTTTAAGAAATGGATAGACATTCTAGTCTTCTCGGATAAGGACGAATAAACCATAGGTCCCGTCTCCTGCATCTATTAATTAGATAATTTGGTTAGGCAGGGGACGTTAAAGAACCCACTCACGAGATTACTGTGATGTGGTCTGGCCTGTTTACTGGGATTTGGGGGGAGGGGGCATCTTCAAATAAGGTTCCTTCGATTGTTTGTAAACTGCTGATGCAGTCTGGCCAAAGTCCCCCGAACAGTGTTGTGATGTGCATTTGATCATATCGACATGTTAATTTGCGCAATATAAATATTAAATTATAATTATTATTATTATATAGACTTCTACCAATACTTTTTATTTAACATGGCAATCAATTTAACTCCATTTGGTTTAGAACTCTGAAGTATTTACATAAGTAGAAATGTTTTTTATACTTTATTGGCCCAAAGTCTATATGCTTGTAATTATTTTCCCAATGAGCTTCTGCATTAAAAAAATGCATATTTTTGCAACAATGCTGTCGATAGCATTCATGAAAGTTATCTTCTTTTCTTTATCAACAGGTGTATTGCTTCTAAATGCTTGTTTGACAGTTGTTGCTTCACAGGCAAACTCTCATAAAGATAAGGTCAGTATATGCTATACCTTCCTTAAACGTATTATTTATATGACACATATCTTTATTGAATTATCATTCCTCACTAAGAATAAGAATCTATGCCAATATTGTCTTCCAAATATGTGTCATTCTTGTAATTATCCCAATATCCACTAGTGGTGATCCATAACATCCATTAAAAAAAAACCCTAACTTCATGCTTTCCTGTAAAATTTTTCTTTATCATTTATTTTCTAATGAATTCCCCCCTCCCCCCCCCCCCCCCGCATACCCATGCATTTACAAAGTGTCTCTCTTGACCCAAGAATATAAATGGATTTAGCAAACTGTCACAGGAACTTGACAAAAGGCTGAGGTATTAGCCAGTAATGGAATGAAATTCCATGCAACATGGGAGGAGGGGGTAATAACCCTAGTTCCTTCTTGCTATTGAAAATTGGATAAGTTCTGGCAAGACAAGATGTCTGGTTATAAGCTGAATTTACCCTAGTTTACTCCTCTTGGTAAGATTTCTCATGACCCTGTATAAGTTAGGCATAAATGGGTGGGATACTTTCTGGAAAGATTGAAAACTTGCATGAACATGCCAAAAAATGTTTTCACTCAAGGCTGTTATCTCCTTATTCATATTTCAACTACCTTCAGTCAACACACAAGCTTTGATTAGTGAACATAACAAACACAATCAGCACCCCAAACCTAATAATACTTTGATTTTTACAGGGATGGGAAAAATTTACTGATGCCGTAATAAGGTGGATTAATACAAATCTTAGCGGTGTTGTTTTCCTACTTTGGGGCTCGTATGCTCAGAAGAAAGGCAGCTTCATTGACAAGGTACAATATCATGGGTTCCACAAGTAGAAATATTTCTCTCTGTTATCATCTATGGTATGATATGGTTGGGATCATCTTTTCTAGTCACTCTAAGATATTTAATGCTTAAATATTTAGTCATCATCAAGCTGCTATCTAATGGTAAGTAGGAGCAATGGTTTATTTGAATTTGACTTGAATTTTAGAAGAGCAACTGAAAGGTACACAGACTGGTGATATTTTTATATACATTGTACATGTATACACCAGTAGTCCATTCAATTGGACTCCAGTAGTCCATCCAAAGTGACCATGGACTTTAAATCTATTTCAAGTCCATGGTCACTTTTTATCATCCTCCTGACAATAAAATAAATACTTTTAAATTAACCCTTTGCATCCTAACATAGTAGGCGTATTCTCCATGCTTTTTTTTTTTTTCCATTTCCTGTGGTACTGACAAGGAGGCATTTTTGAGTAATTAATAGCTTCTTTAGTCTGAGATCATTTTTTTTTATTCTCATGATCTTTCTGTGTAACTCAGGGTTGATATTGTAAGGAGAAGTTAGTTATTAGTCACTCCGAGGTGTCAAGGGATTATTGTGGACTTGATTCATGTTCAGATCAACTTCAACTTCAACTTTATTGTAATCAGGCATGACATGACACTTAACAAATGATGCACTACCCACAAATAGCAGAGCTTGTCTCGGCGGGCAGTGTGTGGATGCTAAAACATCTTTAATAAATTTCGGCTCAACAAAAGTGAATGGTGTATTTGAAACCTATTTCAACAAGAATATCATCAAGTTTAACCCCTTCATCCCCCAGATCTCATTAGTAATTCTCCTTACAGTTTGCCATAAAATTGTTATGATGTTGGTTTGGAGAACTTGTTATTGGATCAACTAGTAGTCCCCTGGTTGATATTTTTCTTTATTCTCATCACTTGTCTGCTTGATGTTGTATTGATATAGTAAGGAGAGATTCTGTCTTGGTCATTCATGGCAGTTAAGAGGTTAAGAAGAATATTAATGCAATGAAAAATATTCAAAAGGTAGTTGTGAATATTTTGGCTTCATGATTTGGCTTCACTTTTTACTTACTATCTTGCAGAAGAAGCACCAGGTGTTGAAAGCTGTTCACCCTTCGCCTTTGTCAGCCCACCGTGGATTCTTGGGTTGTAAACACTTTTCTCAAGCCAATGCATATTTAAAGAAATCTGGGAAGAAACCTGTGAATTGGTGCAATCTTCCCAGTGATGAAAATGAAGCAGTTAATTGAACTGTGACTGAAATATGGCATTATGATCCAAACTTTATTGTGTACTTTTACTGTAGTTAGGTAAGGGTGGCATGTTCTTATCATCAGAACATGATAGTTTCAAAATTACATGTACCATAATATTATGATTGCTATGAAAATGTTTTTCTGAACGAAATTCATGGTCATACATTTCTGTTCAGTTTTGTTAAAGTCACTGTTGAGTTAGACATGGAATGTCATCATTAGTTTGATCATGTAGGCTGATACTCTGATTTTTTATTAGAAAACAGGTCAAAGTGGTATTTGAAACAATTATTTCTTGAGAGTTTTGTCCAATAGTTCCTCATTAAAAATTGAGCTTGGGGCATAATGTAGCCATAATATTAAAAATCAACAATAGTGTGATTGATATATCAACCAATTAACATACATTGATCTTAATACAATAGCATCCTATAGAAAAGCTGTAATATGATTGGTCAAACTGTTTTGTTATAGATGGAGATTAAATGAGTGGCCTAACAATGTAAAAAAAAAAAAAAAATATTGAAAACTTGAGACATATTCTTGTTGATGAGTTTCGAATTACTAATAGAATGATTTTTTTTGTTAGATAGAGGGAAAATAATCTAATCATTAGAGTAGAAATCTGCTAGTTTTTGAAAACTAAACAACAGGACAGTTTCATGGTTTTATTTTGTTTAAAACCGCTCACTTCTTGGATACTCACAGTTACAAATACGTCAAAATTGTTTTATTTCATTGTATTTGACATACCACACTGATACATTATTACGAGGACGTACTTTTCCCTCTTTGTTAGGAAATATGAAAATGTAAAAAATGAAGGTCAAAATGACCAACACGTTAAATAAAGGTTAACGATGTTTTGTTTTCAGACGGCTTCTCGCATCATTGTCTCGCATAACTTTAGTTCAAGTTATCCCTAGAATTCTGTCCAACTCGAAAGAAATCTGCACTTTGCATTTTTCCTTTACGGAGTTTTAGCTCGCGAGAGAAAAGAGAAAAAGCTTGATCAGTAAGATACCTCACACTTTGAACTATTGGTAGCTTTCTATTTTTACCCCCCTTAAAACGAATTTAATCACATTTTGTCTTCTCCATATATCTTTCTCTTGAAATGTTTGTGTAAATGAACCCCTTTAACCTAAATCGAGGTTGGGATATTAAACGATAATCTGCCTCTAAGGTTACTGCCTATCTGATGCCCAAATGGCCAAGATTAAATTCACAAGAATAACTCCCTCAGAAATTTGAGAAATGCCGTTAAACAACTCCGTTTTTGAGGTCTGATTCAAGTTCCGATTATAGTTGTAAAAGAACTGGCCATTTTGAAAAAAATGTCTCCATTTCGTCCTACACGCATCATTTCCTTGATTTTACTTCATTTTTGGAACTGAAGACGTCAAAAATGTCGTATGAGATTTTGCAAAATAAAGACTGTTCGGCTTTGTTTTATTTTGAATTAGCCATAGTAATTCGTCTAAACTCCATTTCCTTTGCACTGTACAAACTCACCTTTTATTTGAGTTCGCACCTACCTATCAACCCGCGTTGCTACTGAAGCTACATATTAGAGCGTATATTTTCTATTGTAGGCGCGGAAGAAAATTTAGTGGTGAACAATAAAAACAATAGAGTGTTTATGTCTCGGAACTATCGGTCTGATAGCATCAAATTTCCGCGGGGCAACTCTCAGCCGATAATTCCACGACAGAAACACTCAAAATTTTGTATCACTCTGTAAACTGCTCTCAGGATCTCCCAGAGGGAAACTGGGAACCACTTCTGAAGTCCCAAAGTGTAACGCCTGTCACATACTAGTTTTACTTCCTCTCTTTCGTGTTTCTCTGCATGCACGTTCGTCAATCCGCCGACTGTTCCGGTAAGATATTGTGAGAAATAGCTTATACTCGTCTAGATGCTGTCAACAGACGAGGAGGATAACTCACCGCTCATTCACAGAGCCGAAGGTATGTTTCTCTCTCTCTCATTTTTGCAATTGCGATGAGAATTAATACGATGTTCTAACTTAGAATTGAATTGCGACCAAAAATAGTTAGTCAAGGTTAGCAACCCGTCAAATCAAATAACTCTTCAAAATAATGCTATAATTTATACAAAGGTACAGCTAAGAGGAAAGTGTTTGCGGCTTGTAGCCACATTTGATATTTTGGTTTAACTTGATATTTAAAACCGGCTTGGAAGACCAGGTTGTTTCCCATTTTCATTTCCTGTTTATTTTAATCTTTGCCAACACGTTTCTTCTGCCCTGACCTGTGGGTTATGTCTTGTCAACCCGTTCCCATAAGTCTTTTTTTCTGAATCTTGATGAGTAGGGAACAAGGGTGCATCGCTCATAACTTTATTAGTCTCACTTGGTATTTAGCCTAGCCCTCTTAATCTATTTTTTTTTCAACAGCCAGATGTTAAATTATTTGCATGATACATAAAGCCATCTTTAAACGCCCCCTTCAGATGATTTTGCATTAAATGAGACTGCAATCAAGCAATAAAGCTAATTAAGGCTATACAAGTACATTTATTAATTTTATTTGATACTTGATTTTACCATGCACACTAACATAAGACAGTCTAATATTTTTAGGCTCAAACCATGATACAAACCACTCAGGTATGAAATTGTTAAATCTCTGAAAGAAACGATTAGCTATCTAAGTTACCTGAGCCTCACCATATTATTGTTAAAAAATGCTTGCCAAAGAGACATTTCCAGAAGGGGAGAAGTTTTTACCTTACATTACCTAATAGATTAGGTTGCCTGTATATAGTTAACCCTCTGTCATCTATAACTTAATTTTCTTTTCTTTGTTGTTTGCTTTTAATTGTAATCTGGGTTTGTATTTATTTTCAGAAATGATTTTATAGCATTGTCATCTTGCAGCAGTTATAGTTACTGCTGAGTTTATATGTTGCTATGATTTTTTTAAATTTTTTGACGTTACAGTAACTTGAGAAATTTTTGATAGTGGATTATTCAATATTTGGTAATGTCATATTACTAAACAGTCAAGTCATTGGATTGCAAAAAAAAATAAAGATAACAAGCACCAATTTTTCTCTTTTTTCAATCATATAAGAATTTCTCATAAACGGGTATTCAAAGTTCAAGACTATTCATACATTAATCAGTCAAGAACTTAGGCAAAGCATTCAGTAACTTGCTGTGTACTATTCAACAAAAAATGACATGAAAAATCCCTTAGTTAGATTTAGGTTCTTTAATGCTGTAAGAAAATAACATACTAATGCAATGTCACAAACCTAAGATTTCTCTGTATTTTATGCTTTGTAAGAAACATGGCTTAATTAAATATTCACCTGCTATAGAACTGATACAATCAAATTTAGGAAGACAGATTTATCTTAACCCTGTTAGACCCTATTGATGATGATTTCATAATTAATATTTATCTATATTTCATTAGTCAGGAATTCTCTCAGCTTTGTGCGAGACTGGGCTGGCTGTATTGTGGCCACATTCCTGATCATCATGGGAATCACTTGTATTATAGTAATCAGTGTGTATAAGGCAAAGGTCAAAGATGAGGTAAAAAGATGTAAAGTGTGTGTGATTCATGCTTTTTTACAACAAATGTCAGTGAGACCCCTTGGTAAGTTTGCTGACATCAATTTTTAGAAATTGTCTTTTTTTATTTTAGTATGGTATTGTACTGGATGCAGGATCAACACATACCAATATGTTTGTTTACAAATGGACAGTCAATGATGTAGTGAAAGGCACAGCAGTTGTGAAGGAGATTGGAGAGTGTGTAGTGAAGGATAAAGGTAAATATGAAAGCACTTGTTATTGGAAACAAAATATTTTTTTTATGAATTCAAGAGTAGGAGTTTAGTATATACTGTATTGTAAAGTCATATGTATTGAAACCCCTCACATGATATGCCTCCTAACTTATTAAGAAGATCGACTCCTTAGTACATTCAGACACATAGGTCCGGTTATTTAAACAAAGTTTAGCCGTTGTTTAATAAAAATTTGTTCTAAACTATCTTGAATTTAGCCGAATCTTTTATCTAAACATTTATTTTTGTGAACAGTGGGTGAAAACTAGCAGTGGAAGGACATCTATTTGATGAAATTAAACTTTTGTAGAGGATACATACATGGCCCTCTGCTTGCATGAAACTGCAGTTTGGGATTGACCTCGTATAAATAACCGGCCCATAGTTTTTGAAAAGTATAGGCCTATACAAGAGTATTGCTAGCTATTCAATAGATATTTAAACTGTTAGCCATATAGTTCATTATCTTTGACTACTCCCAAAAACAAGTTAGTAATGTTAAGTATTAAGAATTGCCAACCTACATTAATAATAATTATTCTTTGCCCAGACTGGCTTGAACAAATATTATAAACCATCATCAGTGTGTGCTCCTGTTGGTTATTGTACATTATGTTTTATTGGTTCCTTATTTCATAGATAATGAGGTGGCAGGAATATCGAGTTACGTATCAAATCCTGATGAGGCTGGACAGTCACTACAGAGTTGTATAACAAGCACAGCAGAGAAGTTGATACCTTCCTACCTACGGAATAGGTCACCAATCTACCTTGGTGCTACTGCAGGCATGAGATTACTTAAGTAAGGGCTCAAACAGTTTGAATATGAACAATAGATTATACTAGCCAAAAAGTAGATTTCCTAGTGGATATGTTCTTGTCGTTATCCAAACACGACACTTGCATCAAACAGTAGTACACTGTACTCACACTGACTCAAAAAAAATTATGTTACTGCTATGTGCCCAGGGAGATGGATGCCGCAGCAGCCAGTAAAATCCTTGCATCTGTACGGAAATCACTGAAGAGCTCACCCTTCATGTTTAAAGATGACTATGCCCGTATCATCAGTGGTGAAGAAGAAGGATTGTCATCCTGGATTACTGTCAACTACTTGAATGGTGCCTTTAATAATTCACAGGTGTGTGGTGAATAATGAAAGTAATAATTCACGCGTTACAATGCTGATCAGCTTTATCCCTTTGCTATTTGTAATCACTTGAAGTGCATCTGTTCAATAAATCATTACTAATAATTTATTAATCAATAAATTATTTATAATATATTTATTTGATAAGTAGAGCAGGTCATAGATGTTGGTGCTTATCTTACATTCCATAGCTTGAAGTGAGTAGAAGTATTGTTAGTTACTCTTGGATTGGGTGCTAGTCTGACTGGACGCAGGTTATTGTGAGGTCTTACAAGCCTCGGTGGTCCACTTCTGCCTGAGTTTTTCCTGGTTTTCATAGCATTAAACAAATAAGAGTACCATGTTTTTCTCTTGGATGGTATGCGAGGTGGAGAAACACACAACAGACAATTGATTGAGAAGTAGCTGTATAAAGACCAAAACACTGTGTCTTATCTTAATCTTTTGTTGCCTAACACTTTTGCTCCAGATCAAGTGAGTTAAAGGTAGCAAGGAGACTTCACACAATGACCTGGCTGGTGCTCCACCTTGGATCTCTTAATTAGTATCTCAGTGACTACATAACCTCTAGGCCTCTGATTTTCCAATCACATTTGCAACAATTAACACTGATTCTTGAAAATGCTGTTTGTTCATTACTCATAGGAAAACAGTGTAAGAGGCAGTTCACAAATCATACCATTAACAGTTGGAGCTTTGGACATGGGAGGTGCATCTACACAGATAACATTTACTTCTCCAAAAGCAGCTCAACCTTCCAGTAAATTAAAATTGTATGGGACAGAGTATCAGTTGTACACACACAGCTACTTATGTTATGGCAAGAAGGAGGCAGAGGACAGATTTTATGCACAGCTTGTCAAGGTGTGTACAGTTAAAGTGAGATTAAGTTCCTGGGGTTTCTCTTATTTAAAGTGTAAGCAAGATAAAGGGTTTTCCAATGTTTTGGGAAAACATTTCCTTGAATTTTGTTTCTGAGATACAGAATGTACAAAGTTTTTGGTCCAGTCAAGATTATTATTCTAAAAGAAGCCATGTAAGAGTTTCTTTGAAAAGAGAAATATTAGAGTAATTATACCCTGATATCTGTTTAATAGCTCAAAACTATTCAAGAAGA